>NC_056739.1:1014511694-1014669194 GCF_019279795.1 Protopterus annectens | reverse complement strand
CACCTCAGTCTGTTGTACCTGTTGATGTTTTCTTTATTTATATTTGTTTAGGTCGGTGTCCTCCACTGCCTCTGTTTGTTTTATTTTTTGTTTTGGTTGGTCAGTATCTCCAACCGCCTCTGTTTTTTTTTTTTTTGGTTTGGTCTCTCCAACTGTTTGTCTGTCTGTCTGTCTCTCTTGCTCGCTCGCTCTCTCTCTCTCTCTCTCTCCAGTTGCTGCAATGATATTATTGCATGTGTGGACAGCAAGTACAGGCTGCTTTTGTAGGCATCTGCACATGTGCATGTGATGGCCTCTGCACCTATTGGTGCCCACCATTTAATAATTGCATGCAGCCTGCTGTGTGGTATTTGCAGTTCTCACTGTGATTTCAGGACACTGCTATAAAATGATAGGTTAGGCAGGCATAGGCCTTTCAGTTTTGCAAGGTGGGGACCATGCTTGTTTGCTGTGGACACTGTTGTGTCAGTCAGAAGGTTGGTATATGTCTCATATCTGAAGCTGGGTTGTAGCCAGTGAACTGCATGTTGTACTGAAACCTGACTGTTGCTTCTTCAAGTACACTCTTCTCAGTGTATAAGTTTACTCACACCTCCTAATGCTAACACTGGATACATGGGAGTATGTACTTTCTTTTGGAATTAGGGAATTAACTGGCATACAACAGTAGTTATTGCAATGTATTCCTATGGCTTTCCTATTTTCCCTTTACATTCAGTCCTTGTAATGCGTGTTATATGTCTTTATTGCAATGTATTCCTATGGCTTTCCTATTTTCCCTTTACATTCAGTCCTTGTAATGCATGTCATATTTTCTTATTGCAATGTATTCCTATGGCTTTCCTATTTTCCCTTTACATGCACTTCTTGTAATGCATGTTATATTTCTTTCAGCACCAAGTTGTTGCATATATGCTGTGGCTTAGTGGTACATCATGCAGACTGGTGAGTCCAAGGTGAGGGGTTTGAGACTGACAAGGGTATTTTATTTTGCTGCTGAGCAATACAAGGGCCTTGTCATACAGAGTGACAAAGGCACTTTTAAGCAGTTGTAAGCGAGTTGGCGTGGGTTTGCGTGATGCTTACCGATGCTAAGTGACGCTTAGCAATGCTAAGCAATGCTTAGCTTATTGTATTTTAGCAATACTAAGCTAAGCTTAGCTTAGCGTATTATATGTTAGCAATAGTAAGCTAAGCTTGGTGGAACTTATCATATGTTAGCAATGCTAAGCTAGGTGCACACATGCGCACACTGGTGCAAACACGCTTACTACTGTTTACAAGTGCTCACTCCCACTAACCCCCACACTCATGTCTTTGACAGAAAAGTAAATGGGGAGATAGGAATGTGGTGATAAAGGGTGCTCAAAGAGGGGAAGACAGTAGGGAAACTAGCTTGGGATGTACACGATGGGTGTGGAGAATGTCCATAGCTGCTCATTTCTTTGCCAGCAACAGCTGTGCATATGAAATACATTAGGTGGGATATTTGAAACCTTCCACCCCTGAGAGAGTGGTGAGGACATCTAAGTATGTTGTACTACCAATTATGAATATCAGGTACATGCACTGTTTGTGAACAGCTATACTGTCATTAGTATGTTACTCACATCTGAACAGTTTGTGGTTTGTGTTGGCATTAGCACAGTCTGCTCAGGACGACTGGACATATTTCTGTACTGTGTATGCCTACCTACACCCTTGGTTGTGCCTGACTACATTGGTTTATAGTACCTTTGGTTAGGGGTGCAAAACTGCAGTGTGCATTATTTATTATCGTGTGATGTTTATCTTGCTGAACATGCAGAGTTGCTGTGTACCTGTAAGTCTATGAAAGCTTGTAGTCTCCCTGAGTAGCTCCCACCTGTGGACATATCCAGATGGTAGACAGAGGTTAGCCTAGTATTCTTTGACTGTGCACCACATCAGTCTTTTCAACACCTGAACAATGGCATTGTCACAGGTGGTTGCTAGCAGTACATGACTACGTTTGCTATTTCTGTGTTGTACTTCTACATAATGGCATGCTTGTGGGATTCATTCTACAGCTATTTGCAGAGTGTGCAGCAGCAGACAAGCTTATATGCCTGTGTGTTTCTGACTCTGCCAGGCCTCAGATACTCTCACGTATATATTTGAACAGCCTCAGGGAAAGGTACATATAACTGGGATACACCTGTCATATAGTTCAGACATTTTGCAGTTCAGACTTTGGGTGATTCAAAGCATTTCTATTACTACACCTTTTCTGATGTGCAAGCGGTGTCTACTCTCACTTATTGACATTTGTTATGAAGTGAGATTCAACACCTTTCTTCCAACTGTTAATACATTGCATAGGGAGTCAGAGGGGCACAGCTAACATTTGTTTACTAATCAGGGTCATCACTGTAGAGCAGTCACTGTTGGGAGGTCTAGCCTGTGACCTATGCTAATATGCCAGTGTGTATCCTGCTCTGATACTGTGTGGGGTTTGTAAGGTGATGCTGTAACCTTATTCCCTACTTGCATGGCTGATTCTCTTTTCACAGTCATGTCATGCAATTCAACAACACCTGCTGGTTAAGGCCCACAGAACAAGATTTGTGTTATGCCATTCCTATTTTCCCTTTACAGTCACTCATGGTAATGCATGTTAAATTGCTTTCAGCACTAAATTATTGTATATCTGCTGTGGTTTAGTGGTACTTTATGCAGATTGGTGAGTCCAAGGTCCCGGGTTCGAGACTGACAAGGGTATTTTTCTTTTGCTGCTGAGCAATACAAGGGCCCTGTCATACAGAGTGACTGAGGTACTTTTAAGCAGTTGTAAGTGGGTTTGCGTGGGTTTGCACGATGCTTAGCTATGCTTAGCTAAGCGTACCCTCGCTTACTACTGCTTAACAGTGCTTACTCTCGCTAACCCCGTGCTAATTTCTATTAAAGAAAAGAAAATGGGAAGATAGGAAAGTGGTGAGAAAGGGGGCACAGAGAGGGAAAGACAGTAAAAAAACAAGCTTGGGATGTGCAGGAAGGGTGTAGGGAAGGCCCATAGCTGCCCATTTCTTTAACAGCAACAGTTGTGCATATGTTGAAAATTTGGACTGAGTTTGGAGACCTTCCACCCCTGAGAGAGGGGTGAGGACAACATAGTTTGTTGCACTGCCAATTAGAATTATCGGTGTATATGTCCTATGGACATGTGTGCAAAATGGGAAGCTATGTATGGGGCGTAATTTTTTTTTTCAGGTGAGAGTGGTAAGTGAGGTAAGGGGAAGTAGGTATATTTGGGGAGGTAGGTTGGGGAGGTAAACAGACAAAACAAACAAGACACATACAGAGGCAGAATCTGACACATGGGGTGGGTGAACACAATTGACAGGGAAGGTTGTTTGGAAATCGCAAGCCCATGAGCCCACAGATGGTAACAGTGGAACTGAGATCCCCGCCCATGGGCAGTCACCACTGCACCTTCACAGCCCTGGGGGTAGCTGTGCTGGTGCCTGAGTAAGATGGGCAGGCTCACCCATGAGAAGTGCCACTCTCGACTCAAGCTGGCGTAAGGGTTCAGTGACTGAACGCTGGATCTCCCTGCGCACCACAACCCGGACCCTTCGAAGGGGGATGGGTGGCCATTCTCCACCCACGCTTGCACGGGAGGGTGAGCCCCATCCCCTGCAGCGCTTCCACCCGAAGGTGGCACAGGACCAATGGAGGAGGGGAGTCCGGGCTCGGCACCAGAGCCACTGGTGCCAGGTGCACTCGCCAAACTAAGGAGGGACAGGTGGGTCCGCTGGGACCGGCCTTCCCATACGTTCTGGGATTACGTGTGTTTCATTACAACATAAACAACAGCATTCCAGATTAGTTGTAACATCATGTAGTAATATTCCCATTAACCCAACACACCACAGTTCCAACAGTTGAACAGCAACCATAACACATGCATATATTGAACAACAGTGGTTATTCCAAACGCATGCAGGGATGATTGGTAGCCACAGGCCACCATGAACGTGTTGTTTGAACAGGGCATATGCATCAACATGAGTGCAAATATTTATAGAACAATTGGACATATATCCCAACAAATATTTAAGACTACACATACCCATTGAGGTGTGGAATTGCATGGTTTATGCACAAAAAGTAGGGTGTAGAAAAACCTCCGTTAACATCTTATAAACAGTTTTACTCTACACTACATTCCTAGTGACTGCAGGTGTATATTCCCTACATGTATTATTACACTTGCCACCATGCATTAGGTTGTGTAGTGGGTTTGGCTAGTTCAATCTATACTTGACCTATATCTTGCATACTAACTGTCCAGGATGCAGATGTTTCTGATACATATTTCATGGTTGCATTTATATTTCTTTATCTACATATCTGGATGTTTTCATGTGACATTTTCACTTTAAATTGTTCAGAACCCTGCATTTATTGAAGCACACTTACATTTCTAGGGAACATATTAGCATGCTACTCATGTGCCAGATTTACCTATGCATGCCAGCCAGTAACCGACTGTTGAGGACTGTATATTTACTTCACAGCTACTAGCACTTCCATCACCCAGTTTAGATGGGACTGCAGAACTCTGGGTTGCCAGCACTTTCTAACACATTACTATTTGTATAATGCAAGGGTATAGCAACATTTCATACTAAGTGAAACAGACACAGTCTGGGTTTTAGACCTTTATTAATGACATTACACACTTTTCCACAGGCTCACTCCTTTATTTGTTTTAACGGTATATATGGCAGACATGTTCACGACATATTATACCTTTATTAATAGGTTGGCACACTCTTTTTTCAGGCTCACTCATATATTCTTTTATATGACAGTGCCTGCAGAGATATTATTCCAGACATTTGTTACCTTTCTTAATGGGTTACTACACTCTTTTTCTGCCTCTCTAATGTTTTTATCTGACAGTACATGCAGAGGACTTATTCAGTACATTTTATGGCTGTATCATTGGACTACAACACTTTCTTTCATGCTCTCTCCCATATTTTATATAACAATACATGCAGAATAATTCACTAACCTGCCTGGCGGCGCTGCCTTAGCAGCCTATCAGCATAGGCTTGCTGATTCATAACACGGTCACCTGCAGCTGTAAAGTAAATGAAGGGATATTGAGACATTCCTATCCGTTATACATACTCCATTTGAAATTCTTACATACTGCATACTGCATTCCATGGCTACATACTCAGTACTGGGGCATCCCGCATCCCACGGGCCTTCTGTATCCACTGGCTCAGGTGGTCCTCCTTTCGTCTCTTCAGGTCCGCATGGAGGTGACGGACCTGCTCACCAGTCTGAAGAACACCTGTGGCACTGGTGAGGTCACGAGCTAACCGGTTCCAAGCCTCTGCCTTGTACTCCATCCTTTGGAGCTGGCCCTGCAGGAGTCTTGCCTCGTGATGGTGGACTAGGAGCAAAACCATGTATTTGGACTCTTTGATGCCCCATCTCTGCACTCGGAAGTGCGCTCCCTCTCCAACACCAGACATTCTGATCGCAGATATGAGCTACAATCAGTTATGGCATGTATTCCCGCCTGTGGGGCTTAAATATGCCACATTTCCTGCACTTTTTTGTGATTGGCCATTTTGTAAAATTCTAGGCTGACTGCAGACCTGCTTAGTAATAGTTAAACTACCATTCCTAGGTTTATGAATGTTAATAGTGGCTGCTTTTTCTATGTTGTCATGGCTTAGTGGTTCTGTACTTTGATTATGATGCTATGATTCCTGGGTTCAAACCTTGTCATTCTTTTATTTTAATACTGTCTAGACAGGCTAGGGGGTGTGGCTGTGTTTAAGCAACTTAGCTCTACGTTGCTCCACGGTGCCCTACAGTGACCTGGTTGGCGCGGCACGCACGTCTGCGCAAACACATTCCGCTGGGTAAAGCGCTTTTAAATGTTGGGCAACTCTATTGCACTGGGTTAAGTGCTATTAAACTATGGGCACCTCTGTTTAGATGGGTACAGCGCTATTAAACTATGGGCACCTGTGTTTAGCTGTGTAAAACGTTGCTTAACACAAGGCTATTATATATCTGGGTCCTTTAAAAATATATATTTTGTTCACTGATACATTGGCCATGTCATTGCTTTTAATAAAAATGTAATCATATTTGGTATTATTTCAAATACTGCTTTAAAACATAAATAAGAAGGGGAGTGGTGGGACTCGAACCCTGAATGCCTTTTCTTTGTGCATACGCTCTACCATTACACTATTGCTATTTGGATTAATTTGCATAAGTAGTTCTTATATGCTCTTCAATGTCACAATTGTTAACTGTGGTTAAGTAATGGGCACACCCGTGCAAACAAGCGCAAATACGAGCAGCAATATCGTGGATTTAAAAAAAAAAAAAATTTACGTTTTATAACTCTGCTGGGGGTTTACAGTGTCAGGGAGTGTGGTGTTGGGTGCAAGTACATTTGAGCAAACTCGCTCTTGTCTGTTGACATTATGCTTTTGAAAAACTTGCAGGAGCGTGGACTTTTAGACTGCTCGGCAGTCGGACGCCCCCTGCTTGCCTACTCAGTCTGTGTAAGAGTTACGGATAAGTCAGCATGCCCGCATGAATATTCATGGCATGCTGACATCATACCGTTCAACTGCAGCTTCTGAGTAAGACATATTAAATCTTACATGGTGGTTTTGTGACTCCAGCCCTTTGTTTCCCTTCTATGTTTTTTGTTAGCAACTTTTCTTTATCTTTCCTGTTTACTAAGATTTTATAAAAGTTTAACGGAAAAACATGCATAATTCAGTATAACAAGCTCAACCCTCCTCTTTTGTTACTTACATAAAGAATGCCTCTTTTGACTGGGTTTAGTAAATATTGCATTCATTAAATCCCTTTCTAATGCTAACGGAATTGTACATAGGGTCTCTATTAAAAAGACGAATGTTTACTTACCCGAACGCCTAAACGTCAACCCATTTTCATCGAACAGCGAAAACATTGATTGTCCAGAAGTGTGAAAGCAGAAAATTCGAATCGTCATGGTTGGCCTTCTGCGGTATAGCTCCGTAAGGTAAGCGTGTGATAGTTACGGACCTTAGGGTTAGGGTGCGGGTTAAGTTAAGTGCATACATGGTGGTATATGTAAGATTTAGTGTAGGGTTAGAAGTAGGGTGTAGATTAGGGCTAGAAGTAGGGTTTTGGTTAGTGTATGTATGTGGTTTGTTTAGTTTGTTTGTATAGGTAGTATGTAGTGGGTGATGGGGTGGGACAAGCATGATAGTTCGACTTTTTGAATTTTGCTGTTTAAGGCATTTGGTGTATATGCAGTTCGATGAAGATGGGTCGACGTTTAGGTATTCAGGTAAGTAAACTTTTATCTTTATAATATAGACTCTTGTACATACATTAGCTAAATGTGTAATTTTACCTAATACTATGGGGTTACTTAGATGTGTCTTTATCCTGTATGACAGACTAAATGTTCTCCAAAATATGCAAAAATCTCATATTCTAACTATTGTATCTCTCCATTGCTGTTCTCTTAATTCTTAATTTCCAAACCTTATTCCTAATATTTCTATCTCGTCTTCATTAAATTTAATGCCCTGTATTTCTCCCAAAAAACCTAGTCCTTTACATTTTTCTTTGTTAAGAATCAATCCTAACATCTTCAGTTCTTTATTGAGCATTTCTATAGCTGTTTTCATCCAGTCTGTATTCTTAACTGCTAAGACTAAATCATCTGCATATGTAAACATACCTGTAATCATAATTCCTTCTGGTGTCTGGTATTTAGCTTTTTCCAATATCAAATTAATCTCAGTGATCACTGCATTCATAATTAATGCAAATAAGATGCTGCTGGTTGGCCATCTTTGTTTGATACCACTTCTTACTCTTGTAGTTTCATTTATCCATCCATGTATTACCAGTCTTGCTTTGTTTTCCATGTAAACTGACTTCAGAATGTTATTTTATTACATATATTATATTCCTCTAAAACTTTCCACAATGGTTTATGTTGACATTTGTCAAAAGCTTTGTTTACATCTCGATTAATATTTTTAATTCTGTTTTTCTGTTTATTATATCATCTACTAATTCTCTTAATATTATCAGTTCTTGACTTCCTTTACTTCTAATTCCAAAGATTGTTTCAGATAATCTATTAACTTTGTTTGCTGTTTTTTTTATTTTCATGAAAATCTTATACTCGATATTATTTAGTCCTAATGGTCTCCAATTTCTTATATCCATGTCTCCCCTTCTCCATATGAACTTCATTACCTCTAAGCATATCATTTGATAATTTATACTTTTTTCAAACTATTCATTCATTACTTCTAAGAAATATTCTTTATGCTATTTTTGCATGCTTTTGTACATTAAGTATTCAATTCCCTCTATCCCTGCAGCTGATTCTACATTTACTGTCTTAAGTGCATTTTCTAATTCTGTTATGGTAATCTTTTCCTCCATCCTTTTATTGTCTTCTTCAGTTAACTTGTTTAATTCCTATATATTTTAATGTAATGCCACATACTGTGAATGTCTCTACTATATACTCTTTGATTGTTTTCATAATTTTTTCTTGTGTATTTACTATGTTGCCTTTTCCATCTTTTAATTCTGTCATTATTCTTGTATTTTCTTTAACCATTTTACTTAAGTATGGTGCTGCTGCTGCTTCCTTTCCTTGCAAAAAGTATCTTTGTTTAAACAATCTTTTAATTTTTACTTGATTTATTTCAAACAGCTTTCTTTCTTTTTCTATAAACTCTTCGCTATTGCCACATTTTTGAATATTTGGTTACTAATTTCCTTATATACATCAAAATCCTGTAGTCTTTTTAATTTTTGCCATTTTAATACCTCTTTTCTATATTTTTCTTTCAAATTGATCCACCAGCTTGTTCAATCATTTCTCTCATACTTATGTGATCTTGCCATACTTGTAATAGTATAGCCTTTGCATGGACGTTCAGTTCTGAGTCATTAATTCTTTTTATTCCTTTGCCTATCTTTATATAATTCCATCTTTCTTGTATCTATATCCATATGGCTAAATAGTCTGAAAATCCTGTGATTTGTACACCCTTAATGCATGATAATCAAGCTGTCTGAAACTATAAAATAGTTAACTTCGATTCTTAAATTACTTCTTTTGCATGTCCAATTCTTATTTTCCCATAAGTACATTTTATTATATTTAATCAGACCTAGAATTACTTTAGCATCTGCTTCTTCTTTGCATCTCTCTTAAACCACAATTAAAGTCATCCGTTACAATTACTTGCATGTTTAAATTTACATGATCCATTATTTTTCTAAACATGATTTCTGTTGGTTTCTGTAAGGTATATGCATAAAGTGTAATTTCTCTATAAACTTGAATTTTATACCTTATGTCTAGTATTACTATTGTATAATCTAAAATATCTGTCCATTCTGTACACATGATGACTATACCAGAGCATTTTTACTAGCTAAATTCCAAATTACTTTGGCTTCCCATAAACCATTTATTTTTTTCTCTTTATTCATATATTGTTATCCTGATGACTGTAAGTCCTATGATATCCATATCTTATGTCATATACCATTCTAATACTCCTAACCTACTATGCATATTGTTCATGCTGTTGACATTAATGGCTAGGATTCTCACTATAATGAATGAGTTTTATCTTCATCTTTTTCCTTTTTTGTTTTACCCTATAGTTATATTTTTGAAGGTTTATCTTTATATCGTCAATCCCGATATGGGCAAAATGACTTCTGCGAATACCAAAATGCGAATGTCTCCAATGTCGAATTCCCAATAAGCGAACAACAAAACCTCACCCCTTTTTGACCCATGGTAGCAATGGTATGGAGTTGTGGTGCAACCAGAAATGTCGAATGTCGAATGTTTTCCGATGTTTAAAATTTTTCGCAGTTTTGGTTCGCGTAAATGAGTCCATGAAGTGGCCGGTCGATGAACTGTGATCAACGATATAAAGGTAAACCATTTTTGAACTTGACTTTCCTATCATTTACTCTTGTAACTATGGAGCCTCTTTTGTTTCTTGCTTTTACCTATTTATTTGTCATTCATCACTTGAATTACTTATTTCTTCATCCTCATTTCCTTCCTTATCTTTTATTTCATTCATACTGTTTCACATCCATTGTTACTTTGACTTCATGTATGTGTTCAATTTGTATTTCTTCTATAGAGTCTATTACAATTTCCTAGTTTTCATGTTCCTATACTAATGTCATTTTTTGCATATGTTTTTTCTAGCTCTGTGCAGTCATCTAAGAATGACCTTTCTTTCTACATTTTATATGCTTCTGCTCCCATTTCTTTGCTTTGTGTCCCATTTTTCCACATATAAAACATTTTCTTTTATCATAGTTGTTAATTAAATGATCATCCGTATCACATAAAAACATATCTTAGGCTGCCCCCAATATCTCACCATACCTTTGTTTCCTTCAGTGTTAATTATATTAGGTAAATGCACAATGTTTTCATCTTGCATTTTCAATATTATACCACATTCCCACCCCCAGTCCATAAGCCATTATTATCATATATTTTTGTGACATACAAAATGTCTCTACATGTAGTCTTTAAATATGCTTTCAAATAATTCAGTTTGATTTTCAATTCTAAATTGCACAAACACTTTCTTTTTGGCTTCTCTATTAAAAGCATGTATTACATAATGAGTTCCATGGATTGTCTTTTCTTTCGTTATGTTGCTTTATAAATGTTTCCATATGTTGAGCCACTTCAAAGAACATGTTACAGAATGTATCCTTATTAATACAATTAAAGGCTCTTACCTCTCTGGGTTCTATCCCCAGTGGTGCAATGACGGTGTCCCATACCTCAAATCTGTCTAGTTACTTCTCCATCTTGTTGCTTATCTTTACATGAATTTTTTTCTAATTTCTACCTTTTTGCCTTCTTTTCTTTCACCCTCTGTTACTGTCTGCGTATACGATCTAGTTTTTTTCTTCTCTTGTGTATTTTCATTCTCTTGAATTCTTTCCATTATCTCTCCACATTTTATTTTATTTTATTTATTTTATTTTACATTTGTTGACAGGGCTAGTCGAACTGGATATATGTCCATTTTCAGTAGAGGCCTGGGGAGAAAAAACTAAAGTTACTAGCAATATAGATACAGTGCATTTTTAAGGGTAGGCAATATGAGTAATTAATATAATAGCTAAACATCATATAATTAGCAAAAGTTTTACAAGATAATGGTGAAAACATATATAAGAGGTATAGACAAATACATACTATATTATAGAGAGCTTGCTAAACAAGAACTAAATAGTTTTCTAAGATAGTCTAAGCTAGTACAAAACTTTGTTAGCTGATAGCTAATACATTCAGAGGTTAATGGGAAGGAGTATGTGATATTGCATTTTTGCTTTGCAGCTCACTTTGATTTAGTAATTCTTTTTACTAGATATCCTGCAAGTCTCCCGATTGGAGGGTTGTAATAACTCATTCTGTTGTAGAAATACCCATTGCAGATTTTGCTGAAAAATAACTTCAGATTCCAGCATTGTACCATCTTCTGCCTGTTTTCCCCCACCTTTCCCTTCATTTACACTATTGCTGTCATTCTCCTCCTCCTTGGTCTCTTCTGACTCCTCCTCCATCATATCAACTTCAACAGCTGTTCGATTAACAGCATTTTTCTTCTCCATAGCAACTAGCACACTTTCCTTCTCCTTCATGCTTCCTGCTTGGAATGGAAGACAGGAAGTGTCACACTGAATTGTGTCCCTGTACAATTGCTCGTACAATGAGTAGGGGAAGTACCCAGATACCCTGGTTAAACTTCCTCTAGCAGAATAAATACTACCTTAGATTTCCCCTCAAATGAGGCTACTAGCCTAGTGGGACTAACCTGCTCTCAGCAAAGATAGATTACAGATTAATATTGAAATGGTATTTCAGTAGGAAACTCTTTTAAGATGAAAATATGAAACAAAATGCTGCCTTACACCAACAGGATTTGTTGAATATCTGTATGGGATGTGCATGCTGATATTTTCAGTTTCTCATTGGTATTGCTATAGTTGTACATCTTTTTCTGACAAAACTTGGGGCTTACACATTAAGGTGCACTACAGTGTAGTGTTAATATAACTTTAATTTTGTATTTTGCATGTGTGTAGTTTTTAAAAAAAAATGATTGTTACATTAATGAAATTTTACCCTCTCTAAAACTTTCATATCTGGGACATATTTATTTTGCTACTTCTCTATTGATGATTCTCGAGAACAAATTAAATAAATCCTGTATATGAGGATTCCTATGTAAGAATCTTTCCCATCATACTTGGATTAGAAGAACCTTGTTACCCCAGTAAAAATAGAGATTTTAGAGATTATGACATTTCTATAAGAGAAATATTAGTATGGTAGCTGCTGTTCTAAAAATTTAATTATCAATAATGTTGTCCTGAATAATTTCCAAATGTCACGCAGTGTGTTGTTTTGTGTGAAGAGCAATTGTAGTATTAATATATTACCTTTTTTAACAAGTTAATAGCTCTAGAAAAATAGTCCCATTTCAGGAATTTGCCATGAATTCTGACCAGATGAAGATACTCTTTAACAGTATGTGCAAACAGAAATTGTGTGAATCTGACATAAGTGAGACACTGTTGGATTCTAAGCTGATATAAATGTGTTCCCCTTTAGGCTTAGTTTCTGTCTCCATTTTCACACTGTGCAACTCTAAGCAAGTTACATAACCAAATTATAGCCCTCAGGGCTGCTCGTGACTCTTAAACAGTCAATAAATAACTATTCAAAAGCTGTGCTGCCAGAAATAGTGCATTCATCCTTTCACACACAACTATTGACAGAATCTATTAATGTTGTCACTCTTCTTATGATATTACTGTTACAATTAGGAAGGCTAGCAGGTCAGTACAAAACAAACTTTACAAACAGAAAGACACTGCACCCTTCTCATTCAATTTGTATGGTTACTGTTTATTGTGAGTGCACAGACTCCAACTGATTTCCAGAGACCTACCCTTCACTAGGCTAATTTTTTCTGCTGCTCTTTCATGTGTGTTTCCAACAACTGTTTTGCTACCTTTTTGTCAGCTACTGGTTTCTTTAAGAAGTCATATGTTCTCTTGCCAGCTTCAGTCCTTTGCCTCCTCCTACTCAATTATTTTATGACATGTGAACATCAAGCTCCTTGTGCTCAACAGTTGATCTGATAAAGTATCTGTATTTCACCATTGATAACTGCGGGTCCCTGCTGTTTCCTTCCTTACTGTGTAGCCCATCAGGGGATACTTGTTGAAATTCCTCAGGCTGACTTAGCAGAGATACTGATACTTACCACTGTATTAGGTCTCCCTTGTGATGTAAATTTTCTTCCTTTTCTGTTTCTGAAACGTGACTATTGGAAGTGAATATTCTAGCTGAGATTTCACTAACAAGTTAAAGTTGTAGTAGGACAATATATAAAACATCTCACATTGCATACATTGTTCTGAATATATTAATTCAGCAAGACTGTGACTTGTTTTTCTTGTTTGATGATTGAATAGTTAAGTTGGTGATTTTTTCCTAATGTCATAACAGCCTTGCAGTTGAATACTTTTTTCAAGTGATTTAATACTTTATTGTTAAGATATTTTGATTGATGCATTTGAATGCATTTTTATTGATTTGCTTGGATGTTATGTGATGTATTTCCCTACTTAAATATTTATTGTGTGTTTTTATGGCATGGTCTAATGAAGCACTTGGAGTGTGAAAGCGCTTACCGAGTTTGTAATAAAAGTTTTATGATTTAGTCGGTCATGTGTCTGTGCTAATGTTTTTGTTATATTTAGTTGAGTATCTGTCACTGTTTGCCCAGGCACATGCAACACGTTTGAAGTGTAAAACTAAGGCGGTATTCTAGATTACATAAAAATTAAACATTGTTCAATGCTCTATTTTTCATCAGCTCCATAATATGTAACTCTCTAAAAATTTCCAAAACAGGGAAATTACTGTGTCTGTTGATACATCAGAGCTTTTAAAAAAACACTTCTACTTCTTGGATACCTCAGCTTTAGTGGCATTTTTCTAAACAGTTGATACAGTAGCAGAGCCAGTATATATAGATTGCTTCACCATGAAATAAAAAAAAACTTATATCACTGACAAATCCAGCTAGAGGAATCCCTTAAAGATGTCATCAGTAACCTTAAATGACAGTTGGTGCTGTGATGAAATATACATGTATTCACATCAAGTTTCCTACTGCCCTTTAACTGTGACAGAGGTCAATGTGAAAGTGAGTCACAATTAATCATTTTAGACATCTTATTGTCAGTGGACATAAATCAAATACAAATATTGTCCCTGTCTGGTAAATGTAACTCAAGTTAACAGGCTGTCAGGTCTTTCACATATCTGTTTGATATTTAAATTTCTGTAATGATCAAATGAGGATTTGCCAGAAGTAAAAGTATTCAAACTGTTACTGAAGCTGCACAGCAAAAAAAACCTGCCATGTTATTTCTATCAAATGATATAAGGACAATACACTGCATTAAATGAACACAAGTAATTATTATTGTTGTAAATTAGCAGGAAGAATAGACATCACATTTAAAATCTTGTATTTGTTTTCTGTCATTGATTAAAACGAGCACCATACCAGTGGTGTCTGCTTAGATTTTATGACTGTTTAGTGTTATATTACCTCTGTTATGATCCCTGCTGTTTTTTGAAACACTGAACAAATGTTCATAGGTGGGTGGTAGCTGATGTATCCAGTCAAACAATTGGCTTTCGAAGGAAAGAAAATGTGTGCAAAACCACTGTAAAGGTTACTTCTTATTTGTGACTATTGCTAGTTGGTGATTTGAATGAAGCTGAGGTGCTAGTGAACTCCAATGAAACTTTAGCCTCAGCCAATGGATTATTTATCTCTAGGCCTTTATTTTTATCAGTCAGTTTCTAGCGTCCATGTTCCTTTCTAAGTTTAACAGTTCTTTTCTATGCTTGTTCCTTTATGATGTTGAGAATTGAGGGAAGTAATCAAGAACAATTTTACAGAGGAGAGGAGGGGATTATTCCCTGGATCATGTAACAGGACATAATCACCACATCTGGAGCTCTGCACCTTATGGAGAGCTTTATTTTTTGTCACCTGTTTGGCTTTGTGATGAAAGGAGGTACTTCCAGCATAGCTAGCTGGAATTTTATAAATAATTATGTAATTTGTGAATAGCAATCTAATTTTTGCAAGATGCTTGTATTACAAATGTATTATAACTGTATGTGTATATCAAAGTGCTTTGTACAGATGGTTGTGCTGAAAAAGTATTTGCAAAGTGTCTGTGCTTAAACTGTATCCACAGTGTACCCTACTGGAAGAGAACAGAAATGTACATACACTATTGTAACTGTTTTAATGTATATGTTAGCAGAGGAAACCGAAGGGTTAACCTCAGTTCAACATTTCAAATTAAATCACTTTTTAGGCTAGGCCATAAATAGGCTAACTGTCAGGTTTCAATGCAACTAGTGACACAATGTCTTTACGAGGAAGCTTTCTGTACTGTCTTTGGGGTGAACTATTTGCTAACTTTTGAAACATGAAGGAATGCAATTGTTTTATGATTTCCAACATCTGCCAAAGATCTGAGCAAAACCCCTTCTCTATGTATTTTTAGAGGTAGATGCTAAATGCTACCAGCTGCTAGCACTGGGGAGTTTGCCTGGGAACTAGAAATCAGATGACCAGAAATTATGTCATTCTGCAAGCTATCCCATTAGTAATGTTTTGGTTATTATTTTGAGACAGGGCATTCTGCATTCTGTCTTGGACCTGACAATAACAACAAGAACCATTCACCATATCTGCCTTGCTCTTATAGTAAGTAAGTTTCTAGGGAACAGTATAATTCTCTCAGTTTCAATCAGAAGTATAGTGAAACTTAGTTTAGGTATTTTTCTTTATTTGCCTGAGCCTGTCCTGTAATGTTGTTTTAAATATTTCCTGTGATTTTGAACTCTGATGTCACTGTGAATATATATACTGAGTATTTTCTTGTTCTTTATTATTTATTATTAAATATATTTAAACAACTAATTGTGGCTGATCTGTGTAGAGATATTCAAGTTATGAGAGTACTTGTATATTTATTTGGTGACACTGTGTGGGCCACTCCTAATAGCCTTGCACTTGGTCAAACTACCATTTTCATTAGTATTAATATTACACAGTAAGATCGGACAGCATTTGCTAAGGGCCTTAAAGTAGCTGATAAGGAGTGACTGGTGGCAGTGGTAACTACCTTATAGTCTGGGGAGAAGGGGCATAGCCAGTAAACCTGTTCCAGCCTTTCCCAGGTATAGGTGCATGTGTGTGTAAATCAAGCCTCAAAGAATATGTATGTTAACTACTTCAGCAGGGACATGAAGCACTGGTTGGACAGAGAGGGTGCTAGAGGTCTTGGCTTGGTCACTCAGCTGAGATTTCAGCTCTATAGCTGTGCCAGTGGGGAGTCTTACTGGGGATCTGGAGGAAAAGGGAAAAACAGACCTGGACTGACTGTGGTCTTTATGTGTTTTTAAGGGAAATTGCCCATGATGTAGAGAGCTGCATCTGGAAATACTGTGTGTACACCTGTTATCCTCCCAGTGAACATCCCCCCACATGTGCCAGTGGTGAGGATTGTGGCTCCTTGATTACTGGTCCAGTGGTGGGTCATCACAGACCTCAGCCAAATAATACTTGTAACTGGAGAGCTCCCTGGATGAGGCAGGCAAAGCCTATTCCTCCTAACTATTGCTATAAATGTGAGGCCATTAAAACTCAGCAATATTAAATATCAGAGGATGTCCTGGATACTCCCCTTCCTCTCCATGCTGCAGACTTCCTTTACTATTTGGCAAGGAAATGGTGAAATATAGTAAAGGGTTTTAGCTTATTTCTGGCTGAAACAGATGTTTAGCATGTTTATAAACACAGTAATGTGCAAGTTTTCCTTGATGGGCATTCTGTCTGTATCTTTTTAAATATATTTCATATAAGCACACACAACACAGAGACTTGAGCATAATTATGATTATGAATGGAGATGGAGTAAATGATAAGGAGCTCAGCTGAGGAAGGAGGTCAGACATCTTTTTGGTTAAATTTATTATAAAAACAAACATTAAATGAAATTACCTATTTCAGTACAGCAGTATTTCTGGTTATCAGTGTGGTGTAGAATCACATAAACAGTATCAGAATGGTGTTTCACCTGTCTGAGTACTTTTCAACTGCTTATGGTAGTTATAAATGGATTTACTTTCTATTTGGCAATAAATTCACCACTTGAAATATAATGTGATATCCCCCCTCCCTTTGTCACATTCCAAGTTTTTACAAGATACCATGCCAAGCTTGGGTCTGACATAATTTGATTTATCACACTATTCAACCTGTGAATAAGATAAATCCTGACAAAAGGCTTGGCCATACATATGTGTGCCCCATAATTGTAGCATCAACCACTGTACTGCCTATATTTCTTTTATTGTGCATTGAGCACCTTCATAATGCTTCGAAATTGGAAGAAAGGTAAACCTGTTATGTGCTATATAGCATGTAACGATGTGACGATTGGGGAGAGATGGGCGAAGGCTGCCAACCTAGTCTAATAGAATTTGATACATAATTCTATCATCTCT
This sequence comes from Protopterus annectens, assembly GCF_019279795.1. Taxonomy (NCBI): domain Eukaryota; kingdom Metazoa; phylum Chordata; order Ceratodontiformes; family Protopteridae; genus Protopterus; species Protopterus annectens. The sequence continues at coordinate 1,014,651,487 of NC_056739.1, read as the reverse complement.
ACAAATAAATGTAAAATACAGGCTTGTGTTCTTAAATGTAAGAAAACACTGTAAAAGGTGAACTTCAAGATTGTTGCAAAATTGCCATCTGCTGTAAGGAAAACCACGCCAAGTATTTCAAATGTGTCTTTTTAAGTTGAAAAGATGTTATGAATCTCTTTAATGTTTTAGAAGTCGGCTCCAGTGCGGCTGGATGAAGGTTCCATTGTTTTAAGGCTAAAGTTTATGACCAAAATTTAGATGGGGAAGGTGCTTTATTGCTCTAGTTTCTGTTAGAATATACATGTGAAATGTTTTATATTGTTGTAAGTATCTGTGCAGGTGTTAGATTTCTAAATAATGCAGTTTGTTTGCCTGGGAAAACCTAAGTGTCAAAAATGATGTAATTTGGGAAGGGACCCAGCAAACATGTTTGTTAGTAATGTTTTAAATACTATTTCTGACAAGAGATTAGAAAGCATTTTGACTTTGGACATCTGACTTATCAGCACTCTGCCTTATGCTCACATGTAAGTTTTAGCACTGTGATTTCTTGTAGGAATAATTAAAGCTAATAAAGATTAATTAGGTATTTTTCTTTGAAATCACACCTGTCCTACTGTATCATTTTAAGTTTCTGTGTGATCTCTGAAGTCTTAGATATCTCTGTGGTGTAGTAGTTTTGTCTTGTGTTTTAATTATTTATTATTAAATATTTTTAAAACCTTCTACCTGTGGCTGCTTTGTGTCGAGATAAGCTCTAGAGTACATTGCATATTTATAGAGGTTATTGTAATAGGCCACTCTAAAGTAAGCCTTGACTGTTAGTCATACTACCATTGGATATTAATATTGCACAGTAATAATTAGACACCCTTTTAAGGGCCTTTTAGTAGCAGATATTATTAACTGGGTGGTGGCAGTAATTACAACCATATAGTCTGGGTAAAGGGGCACAGATGGAGAATCTGTGTCAGCCTTTCCCAGAAGTGTCTGTGAAGTTGTATAAATACTTATCTCAAAGTGTGTGTGTGTTTGTGTGTGTGTGTGTGTGTGTGTGTGTGTGTGTGTGTGTGTGTGTGTGTGTGTGTGTGTGTGTGTGTGTTGTGTCAGCTACTTGGCAGGGACACGAAGCACTGGTTAGACAGAGACGGTACTAGAGGTTTTAGTTTGCCCAGTTAGACTGAGACCTGGACCCTATAGCTGTGCCAGTGGGGAGTCTTATTGGGGACCTGGAGGGCAAGGGAGCAACCAGCCCCAGTCTGACTGTGATTTCTGTGTGCACTTAAGGGAAATTGTACTTTACTATGTGTATTAGTTATCCTTTTCTCTTCTAGGAGATGACCTCCCTGGTGTTAGTGATGAGGATTGAGGCTCCTTGATTGTTGGGCCAGGGCATGGTCATCACAAGTGGGGGCAGTGGTGGGATCTACTTCACACACTAATTGGCTTGTAGCGGTGTGGGTAGAACAAATTCCTGTAGCTTATATGCAGTTATCTCTAAAGGCGTTTTGTACTCTAAAACAGCCATGCAGTGTATACTCAGAGTTCAGATCAAAATTATATTATTTCTTTTGTTAGCTTAGTGCTAGTCAGGGTGAGTAGGCAGCATGTCAGCAGAAGAGTATGGAAAGCTGACAAGGAGCCAGCTGGCAGAGATGTGCCAGGCTAGGGGACTCGTCCATGGAAATCTGACTAAAACAGACATGATTGCAGCCTTGGTTACAGCTGCATCAGAAAACAGCAGCCTGGAGGACAATGAGACTGACAGTGGAGATAAAATATCCTCGGAGAATGGATAGCTCAACCTTTCTGCAGTGGACTTAAAAATCCAGCTGGAGCTAAAGATACTTGAGTTGGAGGCCAGGAGTATGGAACTAGAAGCAGCTGAGAAAATGAGGAGTCTACAAGCTGAGGAAAATGAACGGCAGAGGAGGCATGGGAGGGAAATGCTGAATCTTTGCCAGAGTCATGGAGGTAATGGGGAAGGGAGAAACCGGACCCCAGAAACACAAATGGTCAGTAAATTTCTTCCACTGTTTAAAGAGGGGGATAATTTTGATAGCTTCATTCATATGTTTGAGCGGGTATGTAAACAGTATGAAGTTGACCAAAGGCTCTGGTTATGGTTCTTTACCCCCTTACTCCTTGGTCAAGCTGTAACTTCTTTAGCAAAAATGCATGAAACTGTTTTGATTATACTGCTGTAAAAAGACATTTATCAGAATGTTTTAAGCTAACACCTGGAATGTATAGAAAAAAGTTTCATGAGCATAGACACAAGGCAGATGAAAATGTATGTGAACATGTTGTTGAACTGAGCACTTATTTTCATAGCTGGGCGAGTGGATGTCAGGTCACCACTTTTGAAGGGTTGGCAGACCTTTTGATAAGGGAACAAGCTCTTAGCACTTTGCCTGAGGACATGAGGATCTGGTTAGCTGATAGACAGTGAGCTACTTCAGAGGAATTGGGGAAGAGGGGAGACCTATACCTAGCAAGCAGGCAGCCCTGCACAGGAAAGGGACCCCCAGTACTGCTCATGGGACTAAAGGAACCAATAGTGGGCAGCACAGACTGCCCCAACAGAATCTGCCAGTAGCAGGGGAAGTCACTAGTCTAGGTACATGTCCAGGAGCTAGGGTTAAATGTTTTGAATGCAACCAGTGGGGCCATGTGGCATACAAATGTCCACGGAGACAAGGTGGGGAACCAAAGTTGAGGGAGCCAATAAGTGGGAATAACAAAATGCCAACAGTGGGTTGTCTTGGGACAACAAGGGTACCAAACTACCACCAGAGGTTATATCCTATTGTAGTGAATGGCAAAGAGGCCATTGCTAAGAAAGACACAGCCTCTGATATAACCATTGTAAAGCCTGCATTGGTTACAGAGGGCCTCTACTTGCCTGGGCAGTCTACTTCAGTCACGGCTTTAGGAGGGATCCCATTCTAAATTCCTTTGGCTAGAGTTCATCTTGAATGGGAGGGTGGAAAAGGAAGCCAGCAAGTAGGTGTGTTTGAGGATATACCTGCAGATGTCCTGATAGGGAATGAGTTTGATAGTGCAGTACCCTGCGCTTGTGCAGTTACACGCAGTCAGGCTTTGAGACAAGCATTTAAGTCTGGTAGTCTGGGGGAGACCCAGACAGACCACATGCTTGCAGCCAAGACTGGTGAGGTGGTTACTTCAGTAAAGGAGCTACTCAGTAGCAGTGAGACTGAATGTGAGCCACAGCTGCTTGTGGGTACTGATGGTCCCTTGGACAGAGTGACTGCAAAAAGGTAGAGGTGAGTAGTAGTACCCAGGCTGACAGTGAGGCACCGCTGTCAGAGGATGCCAGACTTCCTGTGGAAGGGGAGCTGGGAAGGGTTACAAGGAGAGAATTGAGACAGGCTCAGCTCTCAGACCCGACATTGCAAGGCCTGAGGCAGGTAGCTAGGGAGGCACCTGATTCTCAAGGGAAGGGGGAATCTGTATACTGGAATAAAGGGTTTCTGTACAGAGAGTGGACCCCTGAGGGAGGGCTAGAAGGTGAGAGAGTACAGCAGTTGGTAGTGCCTAGAGCTTACCATCTGGGGCTTCTAGCCATAGCCCATGATATTCCCTTTGCAGGTCATATGGGCATAAAACAAACAAAGAGGTGTATTATGCAAAACTTCTATTGGCCTGGAATTTCCAGAGATGTAACAGGGTACTGCAGGACCTGTGAGCAGTGCCAAAAGGAAGGCAAGGCAGGAGACAAGGTGTGAGCTCCTTTGATGCTTTTGCCTGTGATTGAGGAACCACTTCAGAGGGTAGCTATGGATATTGTGGTTCCTCTGAGTACTCCAAGTTCCACAGGGAAAAGGTATATCCCAGTGATTGTAGATTATGCTACACGATACCCTGAGGCAGTGGCTTTGTCCTCCAATAAGGCGAAGAAGGTGGCAAATGCTTTGCTAGAGATTTTCAGCAGGGTAGGTTTCCCAAAGGAAATACTGTATGACAGAGGTGCCAATTTTCTCCCGTTTGATTCTCGGCTGTAGCGCCTTCTGTGTGGAGTCTGCATGTCCTCCCCATGGACGAGTAGCATTCGAAAGACATGTGTGAATGGGCGTGCCTTCGTTGAAGGTTGGGCATCGAGCTGGCGCCTCAGCACCATAAAAATCTACTGACAATCATTAGCAGACCGAAGTTCCACTGTGGTGATCCCTAACTGGGAAAAGCCGAAAGAAAAACAACAACAAAAGAGGTGCCAATTTTATGCCTGACCTGCTGGCTTGTCGGTGGAAGTCCTGTGGGGTGAAGCACATGAAGACCACCCCCTACCATCCCCAGACTAATGGTCCTGTTGAGAGGTTAAACTCTACTATCAAGTCCATGCTACAGGCATTTGCAGATCAGTTTAAGAGGGAGTGGGACAAATATTTGCCCCATCCATTTGCTTGCAGAGAGGTTCCCCAGGAATCCACAGGTTTTTCACCCTTTGAGTTGCTGTATGGGCATAGGGTGAGGGGACCTCTAGATTTAATTCAAGATTAGTGGGAATGTGAGTGTGAGTCTCACAAGGATTCTGTTGTGGCATATGTCCTGAACCTCAGGACAAGGCTCAGAGAACTCATGGGCCTGGCCCAGGAGACCCTGGCAGAAGCTCAACAACAAAAAAAGGTGTGGTATTACAGGAATGCTTGAGCTAGAGAGTACGCTGTAGGGCAGCAGGTAATGGTTCTCATTCCTGTCAGACACAAGTTGCATGCAGCTTGGGAGGGACCCTACAAGGTGGTAAGAAAAGTATGTGATGTTAACTACATGGTGGATGTGCTAGGCAGATGGCAGGGGCACAAATTGTACCATGTTAACATGATGAAACATTACCATGATAGGGAGGCCCTTGTGCTGAGCATTTGCAGTGGGTTGCAGGAGGAGTCTGAGGGGGATCTGGGGACTGATCTCCTCAGTGAGGCTTGGGCTGACACCTTGATGGAAGGGGTAGCAATGTCCTAGCAGCTATCTCCTACCCAGGTTCGTGAAATCCAAGTAGTGTTGCAGGAGTTTGGGGGAATGTTCACCAGGAAACCAGGAAGCACCCACTTGGTGCAGCACCAGGTGGATACAGGACCCCAAAGGCCTATCAGGCAGGCCCCTTATAGGGTGCCTGAGAGAGTCAAACAGACACTGAGGGAGAAGATACAGGAGATGTTGGAAATAGGGGTGATTCAAGAGTCCAACGGTCCCTGGGCCTCACCGGTGGTGTTGGTGCCAAAGAAGGATGGCAGCACCAAGTTCTGTGTGGATTGCAGGAAATTAAACAGTCACACAGAGTGAGATGCTTACTCCATGCCTAGGACAGATGTGGCCCTAGAGCAGCTGGGTGGGGCTAAGTATCTTACAATCGTTGATCTTACCAAGGGTTACTGGCAGGTGCCCCTGACTCCCATTGCTAGAGAAAAGTCAGCCTTTGTGACCCCTTTTGACTTGTATGAGTTCACAAAGAAGCCCTTTGGGATGAACAATGCCCCAACAATTTTCCAGATGCTGGTAGATCATATCTTAGCAGGAGCGGGTGGGTTTGCACTTGCGTACATGGATGATATTGCTATCTATAGCCATTCCTGGCAAGAGCACCTTCAACATGTCAGGGAGGTGCTGGGCAGACTACAGAGGGCGTGGTTGACCATTAAGCCGAGCAAATGTCAGGTGGGTATGGCATAGGTCTCCTACCTAGGACATAGAGTGGAGAGTGGTAAGATAAGGCCAGAGCCTGCCAAAGTGAAAGCTATTCAGGCATGGCCTGCACCTGTTACCAAAAAGCAGGTGAGGGCATTCTTGATGACAGCAGGGTACTACAGAAAGTTCATTCCCAATTATAGTACCATAGCTGCTTCCCTTATAGACCTGACAAGGAAGAAAAAGCCAGATAAGGTAGTGTGGACCCCAGCATGTGAGCAGGCATTTCAGAAGCTTAAGGAAGCTTTGGGAGGACCCCCTGTGTTGTGCAGGTGGATGCTTCAAACTATGGGGTGGGGGCTATACTTAGCCAGATTTCTTCAGAGGGATTAGAGCACCCAGTGGTTTATCTCAGTTGTAGGCTCCAACCCAGGGAGGAATGCTATGCAGCGATAGAAAAGGAATGTCTAGCCATAATGTGGGCACTACAAAAACTTCAGCCATATCTGTGTGGAAGAACATTTACTGTGATGATCACAACCCTCTAACATGGTTAAACAAAGCCAGTCAGCAAAATGCCAAGTTGCTAAGCTGGAATCTGGGGTTGCAAGCATATGATATGTCAGTGCAGCACCGCAGTGGGATTAGCATTGTTAATGCAGATGGGCTCTCAAGACAAGGAATGGGGTGAGGTACACCCAGATAGACTTGACACTCTCAAGTGGCATTTCTCAAGGGCACTTGAAAAACTTGCTTGAGTTCCCTGGGGGGAGGATGTGATGATTGGGGAGAGATGGGAGAAGGCTGCCAGCCTAGTCAAATAGAATTTGATACATAACTCTATCAACTGTATAAATAAATGTAAAACACAGGCTTGTGTTTTTAAATGTAAGAAAACACTGTAAAAGGTGAACTTCAAGATTGTTGCAACATTGCCATCTGCTGTAAGGAAAACCAAGCCAAGTATTTCAAATGTGTCTTTTTAAGTTGAAAAGATCTTATGAATCTCTTTAATGTTTTACAAGTTGGCTCCAGTGTGGCTTGATGAAGGTTTTATGCCCATTGTTTTAAGGCTAAAGTTTATGACCAAAATTTAGATGTGGAAGGTGCTTTATTGCTCTAGTTTCTGTTAGAATATACATGTGAAATGTCTTCTATTGTTGTAAGTTTCTGTGCAGGTGTTAGATTGCTAAATAATGCAGTTTGTTTGCCTGTGAAAACCTAAGTGTCAAAAATTATGTAATTTGGGGAGGGACCCAGAAAACATGTTTGTTAGTAATGTTTTAAATACTATTTCTGACAAGAGACTAGAACGTATTTTGACTTTGGACATCTGACTTATCAGCACTCTGCCTTAAGCTCACATGTATGTTAAGCACTGTGATTTCTTGTAGGAATAGTTAAAGCTAGTAAAGATTAATAAGGTAATTTTCTTTGAAATCAGACCTGTCCTACTGTATTATTTTAAGTTTCTGTGTGATCTCTGAACTCTTAGATATCTATGTGGTGTAGTAGTTTTGTCTTGTGTTTTAATTATTTATTATTAAATATTTTTAAAACCTTCTACCTGTGGCTGCTTTGTGTAGAGATAAGCTCTAGAGTACATTGTATATTTATAGAGGTTATTGTAACAGGCCACTCTAAAGTAAGCCTTGACTGTTAGTCATACTACCATTGGATATTAATATAGCACAGTAATAATTGGACACCCTTTTAAGGGCCTTTTAGTAGCTGATATTATTAACTGGGTGGTGGCAGTAAATATTACCGTATAGTCTGGGTAAAGGGGCACAGTTGGAGAATCTGTGTCAGCCTTTCCCAGGAGTGTCCATGAAGTTGTATAAATACTTATCTCAAAGTGTGTGTGTGTTGTGTCAGCTACTTGGCAGGGACACGAAGCACTGGATGGACAGAGAGGGTACCGGAGGTTTTAGCTTGCCCAGTTAGGCTGAGACCTGGACCCTATAGCTAATAGGTAAAAAACTTTCTTACACTGTGAAGGACACCAATGAGGAAGAGAAAAGGCAAACACTACTAAAAACTCCTGATGTCCACCATGGCAGTAAAACTTAATAGTAAAATCAAAACTTTAATAAAAAGAATATAACATAAAATAAGCAGTCCTCAGTCTTCCGATAAGCACTTTTGGCAAATAAGCCTTCCTCAGATCGTATAAAAAAGACTGTTCAGCTTTTGTATTTATAAGGCATCACAGCTATTCCTCATTTAGTTCTTTGACACGCCCTTGTTGCAAACCAAAAGGAGGCCAGCTAGCAGAGAGGTATAATTTCCTTCATTGTAATTAAAGGGGCAGTGCTTCTCTTTACTATAGGATTGTATATGGGAAAACTAATAGCTATGGATGTGAATACATTATATGAATGAAGCAACATTCAAGTAAACTTGCTAATCATATTCCTTCTATTCTTAAGTGCAGGTTTTAATGGCACAATAGTATTCAAGTCTGGTGATCTGTTTGCTCTTAAATTAATTATCCAGCATGTTTCCCTTAGCTCTGTGCAATTATGAACATCACCTCCTCTTGTGGTCTGACAGACTGCCTCTATGGCCTTAAATACAAAGTAATGAGAAGGATACTGTGCTACGTGGGCTGCTAAGGCATTATTGGGATCTTTCTGGTTGATGTCCCTCAAATGTCTGAGGATTCTTTCTTTAAGACGTTGATCTGTTTTGCCAACATAGAAAGCACTACATTGGCAGCAAGTTGCTAAGTATATGATGTGGGAACTAGTACAATCAGCATAAACATTAAAATTGTACTGTTGCCTGGAGTATGGATGTACAAAAATATTGGAGCTGTCAATGGAGTTGCAAGCTTTGCATCTTAAGCACTTGAAAGTGCCCTTTCTATTAGAATTGGGCCTATTTCTTTCAAATCCATCTTTGTTGCAAATGAGACATTTCAAATTCTTCTTATTCTTGTATAGGAATCTGGGCTGTTCACCTACAATGTCTCTTATTTTGTCATCAGTTGTCAATACTGGCCAAAACTTCCTAATAACTTCACATACTTGCTTATTGTCAGCAGTGTATGTTAAACATTTAAGTTGCTGTGATTGAGTTTTAAGATCCAGGCTCTCATGATGACTCGATGTGGGTTCAGAGAAGTAGGGACGTCCCTTTCCTCTCCTTAATTCCTGTGGATCATGCTTCAGTCTTAGATTGTTTCTTTTATAGGATCTTTTACTTAAATGTGTCTCAATACTTCTCTGTTCAGCTACAAAGTCTTCATTCTTGGTGCATAATCTTGAGCTATAGCTATGCCAGTGGGGAGTCTTACTGGGGACCTGGTGAGCAAGGGAGCAACCAGCCCCAGACTGACTGTGATCTCTGTGCTCACTTAAGGAAAATAGTACTTTACTGTGTGTATTAGTTATCCTAGTATTAGTGGTTAGAATTGAGGCTCCTTGATTGCTGGGCCTGGGCACGGTCATCACAAACAGCACTTTCAAAGGTGTGTTACTAATGTTACAAACCTCTTACGCACTGCTAGTCTGACTTGAAGAAAGGGGTATTTCTTTGGTCCCGTCATATCTTTCCTTATATGTCCATGGAAGTTTACTGACATTGGTCTGTAAGTAAGTTAGTTAAAGTAGGGCAGTATTTAAAAACAATTCCTGACTGTGTTGTTTTTTATATGACAGCACTTGCAAAGTGCATTACTGGCTTTTAAAACACATCACATTTTTGAAGTGCAACTTCTTTAGGCATGGTTGTGTGAGCTTGGAGTAAAACAGAAAAGTGAAACAGAAGTACGAAAGTCAAACTCTACCCACAAAGGGCGGAGGTTAACGTCCGTACTCTAGCTTTTCAACCACACACACACACACACACACACACACACACACACACACACACACACACACACACACACACACACACACACACTCTAATTAACCTGTTAGCACAAGAAATCTGGCTAGAGCCACAAATAATGGGGGAACAAAGGACCAAAAATAGGGGCAGATTTTAAATGTTGCTCTTACAAACTTAGAAAGTTGCTTGAATAGCAGAGTTTCCATTAGCATGCATTTTCTGAAGCAGAGATTTGCATGCAAGAGTGTGAGTGAGATTACTACTGGCTGCAGCAGCAATAAAGAGGTTTGTGTACCTTTGGACTTTCAGCTGAAGAAATCTGAATAAAGCCTAAATTAAAGCAGGAACAAAGGCTCAGAAATAAGAACAGATTTTAGTTATTGCTCTTATAAAATTACATACTTGCTTAAGTAAAGGATTTCTTTTAACATGAATTTTCTGAAGAAAATAAAATTCTGAAACTCAAATCTACATTATTTAGTGACATTAATCTTTAATAACTCGCAACAAACCAAATGCTTTAGGAGTAAAGGCATTTTTTAAAGTGTTATATTTTAGATATAAAATGCTTCCTCCAACACCATTAACATGTACTACAGCAAGTTTGAAACATTAGGAGGCAGTATTTTACTTCAAAAATATATATATAAAAAATATAGTAATTAAAAATATATATGAATAAGTAAAACAATTTTACAGAAAGCCCATTTTCTAAGCACAATAATGCCTTTCAGGGTGTGCGTTAATATATAATTAATGCCCTATCAGGGGTGTAGAGGACCTCCACTTGCAGCGTCATGCCTTATAACAACCCTGGTGGGCATTAATTACACCTTACCACACACGCTGTCAGGCATTATTGCTTGCTTAAATCATTCTAGCTACCACAGTCCAACTATTATACTCCTCCATTTATAATTACATTTGCTTTCATTTGCACTTCCTTATGGAAGTTTCACTTCCAACATGCGTGGTGACCACGCACATTTTTTCTTTTGTAATTGATCATTAAGTAGATAAGACTCTGTGCCCTACAGTTATGATCGGGTCTAAATCATAATCATGTTATGTATTCTAGACATGCATGCCAAGATTCACCTCTCAAGCATTGTTCTCAAAGTGATTTGTTTGGCATCCATGTGTCTGTATCTACTATTTGCATATCCATGCATTTAAAGAATTGTCACACTAATACAGGAGCATTTCTCTAAAGTGCATGTTTCTGATATCCACAAGTCACATTTGTCTACAGCGTGACCACTGTGAATACATTTCTGCTGAGAATTACTTTAAAACTGAGTGAAACATTGATGCTGGAATGAAAGCCTTCACTAACAGACACAAAACTTCAGTAAATGAGAGTGAGTTTTGAGGATGTCTCAGTGACCAGATACTGAATGGTTTGGCTACTTGTCAGAAGTCAGCTGTAATCGTAAGCCTTCCAACTCCAAAAAATAATGTGTGGTCACCAAAGAATTGCAGTATTTTAAACCTTTGTGTAATATTACGAAAGCATTTAAAGCCCCCAACCACATCCCCCCTTTATGTGAGCTGCACACTCACACCTTTGCTACTTTTATATTGTAGTACTTTGTTGGCCAGGTAAGCAGGCTGTCCCTGTTTTTCATTGGTGATTTGGGAAGTAGCTGAGCTTAATAGTAAAAAGTAAAATTACACAAACACACACACACACACACACACACACACACACACACACACACACACACACACACCAGTGGTGGCTGGTGACTTTAAATTAAAGGGGGGCTGCAGGTAGGGTTGCCATCTTTTAAGAGGGCCAAAGTGGAACATGGGGTGTGGCCAATATTATACTGGCCACACCTTCTACCATGACATCACCACCAGGGTGGTGAAGGAGATGCTGTTATGGGTATGATGGATGGCTGCTGGAGTGGCTAGCTGGTTGGTGGGAGTAGCAGCTGGATGGATGAATGACTGGATGGATGACTTGATAGATGGATGGCTGAATGAATGGATGCATGGCTGGATGGATGGCTGGTTGCATGAATGGCTGGGGGCTGGCTGGAGTGGCTAGCTGGTTGGTTGGAGTAGCTGCTGGATGGACGGCTTGATGGACGTATGCCTGGCTGGATGGATGACTGGCTGCATGAATGGACGCATGGCTGGCTGCATGGCTGGCTGACTGGCTGGCTGGATGGATGGAGGATGGCTGGCTGGCTGGATGGCTAGATGGAGGATGGCTGGCTGGGTGAATGAATGGATGGATGGAGGAGGAGAATGGCTGGCTGGCTGGAGGAGGATGGCTGGATGGATGGATGGATGGATGGCTGGATGGATGGAGGAGGAGGATGGCTGGCTGGGTGGAGAATGGCTGGTTGGCTGGCTGGCTGGAGGAGGATGGATGGTTGGCTGGATGGATGGAGGAAGAAAATGGCTGGCTGGCTGTGTGGCTGGAGGAGGAGGATGGCTGGCTGGCTGGCTGGATGGCGGAGGATGGCTGGCTGGCTGGCTGGATGGCGGAGGATGGCTGGCTGGCTGGTTGGCTGGATTGCTTGTTATAAAAAAAAATCTCAGTCGTTTATTTTAGCGGCTGTAGAAGCACTTAAAAAAAAGCTGTCCTACAGCCTCAATCTTTGCAGGGCTCTTCCTGCCCCAATCCCCACCCCTTTCATGAATTGCTGCCAGTTGCTGCATGAATTAAAGCACCCGGTGCTAACAGGCAGCAGGTTTGCCTGCAGTTCTGGTTTGGTGACGTAACTGAATTGCCGTGAAAAAGTCGGAAGTAATTGCGACTTTTCCACGGCAATTCAGTGCTATCACAAAAGCGGGACTTTTCAGGTCCCACTACTTGATACAGCAGGCAATGGGATAAGGTGGCTTAACGTGAGTGTCCCACTGACAACGGGACGGGTGGCAGACTTGGCTACTGGAGACAGCTGAATGGGTGGGGCTAATGGGAAGAGGTGTGTCCAACTAGAAAGGGGTGGAGCTATGCTCAAAAACACAACAACTAGAACTTTAATTAAATACTCTGCCCTGGGTGCCAAACCATCATTATGAGAGTCCAATCAAGACAAAATAAAGTATAGAAGAAAAAAATATTTCAATGCATTGGCTACATGAGAGCTTACTTAATATCTAGATAGAAACAAAAAGGTTGTGAGGCATGAACAAATAAATTACTTTTTAAATATATTACTGGAATACTAGTCAAAATCAAGTATAAAAAAATAAGCTTCTCCTTGCACTGCAGTTCTAATTATAACTTATATTACCAAGTAACATGGTGAAAGTAGAAATCTCTGTGATACCCCCAGTTGTAAAAATGTTTCTTATCCAAAAAAGACCTGCTGCCTGACAACTACTATCTACTTGTTTTATGGGGAAAACATGATCAAAGTAAAAAATGAACAGCAAACAAGAAACAAGCTCAAGTTAAATTGCTTAAAGGATTACTGCACAGGTTATGGACCACACATGATAAACTGGCATTTTGTTTAGTTTACGGGTAAAGCCTGCAAAGATGACTGCAAATCTCCAGCAAATGTAATGAGCTTCTAAAAATACTGTAATCCTGTCCTTTATAACAAATACTGTCATATGCATTTCCATACCTAAGGCTTGTACATTATATTTTTATGTAAATATTATCTGCATGGCAACAACAAAAAGGCTTTCAGTGTTGGTAATTATTTAACAGTATGCTTATTAAAGGTTATTTGCATCATACAATCTCAGACAAGCTTACCCGATGGTCATTAAAGCATTGCTATTTAAAAGCAAAGCAACAGGGCACTGCGACAGCATTCATTTTCTGAATAGTAAAAAGCATAAATTAACGGTATAAAAATATTACAGAAAACCAGAACATTCTGCAAAATCAAGGACAGATGAAATGCCACTATCGTATTTGTGTCTACCTTGGATGGGAGAATACTCTGCACACTTACACTGCATCTTTGCCTTGCTTGGACACATCCAGAGTCACTACATGGGAGAGTGAGATGCAACAAGTATGTCACAATTTGAAATGTCTCTGGCTGATGGTGATGGCTCTGACACTCATACCTCTCATCCACAGAGCAAGAAATCTGGACAAAGCCATACATAGAGGTGGGACACAGGCCCAAAAATATGGACAATTTTTAAATATTGCTCTTATAAACGTAGAAAGATAATAGAATAGTAGTAGGTCTTGCATTAGTATGAAATTTCTGAAGGGTATGAAATCTGAAACTCAAATGTCTGCCATTATTTCTAACTTCAATCTTTAATGATTTGCCACTAATTTGGCAGAAAACCACAATTTTATGAAAAACAGAACAAAAATGTGATGCGAAAATATTAAATTGCCACACAATACAGCTGGGAACCTGTTAAAGAAGGGACACCTTTTTAATATTAGTACTGTTAACTTTAGCAGCTGACAAAATAAGAGCATCTACATGCATTTCTGAAATAAATGTAATCTATAACCAGGGGTGGCTCGTGCTATAGGACTGCAGCTCCCCACCAGTAAACAAAAAAGAAAAGAATAAAAATTAAAATGATTCCCCCCACCTGTAGAAAGAAAGCAGAAAAAAAAACAATCACGAGTCCCAAACTACACACATGTATGCTTGGAGTTCCTGGTGCTCAGAACTCCAGACTGCTGTGTTAGGCAGTCCAGATAGGGAAGATAGGGATCTCTGCCCTGCCAACCCAGAATTCTGTGCGGTCATGACCGCACAGACTGGAAGGTCACCGGACTGCATCCCCCGCAGGCTGGAGGCTCCAGCCTACTCTCGTGATGTCTCATGGGGAAACAGCTTGCGTGGGCTGCTACAGGAACTATGGAGGATGAACAGAGTTGCTGGTTCGATCTATGGAGGACTAAGAGAGTTGCTGGTTTGATCTATGGAGGATGAACAGAGTTGCTGCAATGGACAAATGGAGTTTGATCCGATGTATGGAGGACAAATTAAGTTGCTGCTATGGAGGTAGGGTGCTACAGATGAGGTGTGTGTGTGTGTGTGTGTGTGTGTGTGTGTGTGTGTGTGTGTGTGTGTGTGTGTGTGTGTGTGTGTGTTTAATGCCCCAGTTGCTACATACTGGTGGCTAGAGAGAACACATGGTGGTGGGTAGAGAATATTCAGGCTTCAACCTTGTAACTTGGGTGCAGGTAGTGCAGGAAATCTGGACAAGGCCAAGTACATATATTGGGGGAACATACAAACATTACTAAAAATTGCTCTTGTATAAACTTAAGACAGATGATAGTATAACAGGTCTTGCTTTAGCATGCATTTTTCTGAAGGCTATAACATTTGAAACTCAGTGTCTGTCATTATTTAGTGACTTCATTCCTAAATGATTTGCCAGAAAACTACAAATTTTATGAGGAACAAACCAAAAATAAGAAGCAAAAATCTATTCATTCTGCAAAAATCTGGACAGTTGAAAGGTATAGTTCAGCCAGGGCTGTCTGAGTTTGCTGCTTTTTCCCCCCTCACAAAACCATGGTCGAATGGAGCCTCTCCCCTGCAGCCATTCCAGTGTCCCATTCCTTGGTTATTTCGCCCCATTTACCATAAACACTGTAATGTGCATACTGCTTTACTTCTGCGATGATTTGGATTTTATTTAAAAGTTTTATTTTGCATTTTACAGCACAGACCCTAATAGATATCTGCTAAACAAAGCAATGCAGTCTCACAATGAAAATAGACTTAGCATTAAAACTTATCTGCCCTTGAAACTCACATTCAGTGAAACAGCATTGAAACCCATATTCAAAGAAAATACCTTTTACCAGTGGCAGATAAAGAATAACTTTGGGCTGTTTTCAAATCACAGGCCCCTTGAACACAAAACATACACATGCTCTTTGATACACCTTCCTGATTGTATTAAATTATATTCCTTGTACAATACAGTACAGTTGTCAGAGGGCATTTTAAATTTAGTGTTTTGAACATTTTTCCAGTAAACAATGAAACAAAATGCATGCACCAATAATGACAAAACTGCCCAATTCAGAACATTTTTCCAGTAAACAATGAAACAAAATGCATTCATCAATAATGACAAAACTGCCCGATTCAGAACATTTCCATCATAAGTCTACAGTCCACCAGTATCAATAAATATGCACAATCTCTGAAGTAGTAAAAGTCATCTAAATAATTCCACATTAAAGAAATCTGCAACTAATAAAAAGGTTGCTTCTAGCAAATAACTTTATATTTCATTGTTTCATCTACAAATAAAGTGCCTTTTGCCCTTGAGGGATAATTTGCCTATGTTGCATTAAAAAAATGATAAGCTAGTAATATTGCAATAGGGTATGGATGACAAACTGACAACAGGTTCATAGTTACTAGGTACCTTCAACAAAAAGCACTGTAGCATCCACCCCCGTTACAACATAGCACAGTATCAGCAGTGCAGCTACTACTACTGAGTAGAACCCACAGCCTTCTGCATCAAAAGCAAGTACACTACCACTTGTGGTATTAACAATACAATTTGACCTCACCATAAGCAGCACTAAACTTTTGTTCCCCTGCAGCTCTCAGATTCTTGTAAAATCTACTTGACACTCAGCTGTATCTCTAAACTTTGCAGCACAAGAAATCTGGAAAAAGCCAAAATTTATTGGGGGGGGGGGTGACAAAAACCCAAAAACCAAGGGCACATTTTAAACATTGCTTGTATAATGTTGGAAAGTTGCTAAAATAAAATGCTGTGCTACCACCATACATTTTACTGCCAAGTATTGAACTCAGGACCCTGTGCAAAACAGTCAAAGCAACATACCACTATGCCAACTCATCTGTTTTTTGAAAAAAAGAAAGACTGAAACTTAAATGTCTACCATTTAATGAATTCAGTTCTCACCATAGCTTTCAACCTCTTAGCACAAAACACCTGAACAAAGCCAATAATGGGGGAATACAGCACCAAACATATTCAGTGAATTCAGTTCTCAGCATAGCTCTCAACCTCTTAACAAAAAAACATGTAGACAAAGCCAGTAATGAGGGAATACAGCCCCCAAACATATTCAGTGAATTCAGTTCTCACCATAGCTCTCAACCTCTTAACAAAAAAAAACACGTAGACAAAGCCAGTAATGAGGGAATACAGCCCCCAAACATATCCATTGAATTCACTTCTCACCATAGCTCTCAACCTTATCACAAAAAACCTGGATGAAGCCAATAATGGGGGAATACAGTCCCAAAAATAGGGACAAATTTCAAATACCCATGTTATAAACTTAGAAAATTTCTAAAATAAAAGGCTTTGTGTTACCATGTACTTTCTGAAGAATATGAAGTCTGAAATTCAAATGCCTGTTATTTTTATTTATTTAACATTTGTTAACCAGGAAAGTCTGACTTGGAACAAAAGCCAATTTTCAGCAGCGGCCCAGGAAGAAACATTCAAGACATATATCTTTGTAAGATGAGAAAACATGCAGCCTCCACACAAAAGGCACCCCTGCCAAGAATCAAACCTGCAGCTGCCAGGCAGTAATGCTACCAGTGCACCACTAACTGATTGTGTAAGGTAACAAAAATACAAAAACCACAGATTTTATGAGGAACAGAACAGAACAAATATAAGGCAAAAATCTGCATTTTTTTTTTTTACAAATGGTGGTGGGTAGGGAATTCAGGTTCTTGCCACCTGCAACCAAGGTGGAGGGTTCAGGCCTGAGGTATTCTATACCCACCACCATGTGTTCTCTCTAGCCACCCTTATACAGCAATTGGGGCATTTCACATGCAATTTGGCTCACTTCCTAGTATAACTGAAAAGATGTGGTAGGTAGGATGACACTTAGGATGCAGAAAAAAGGTGCAGTTATACTGAAATGACACCAGCCATACCAAGAGCACAAAATGTCTGAAATGGAGTGTAATTTTTAGAAAACTACATGCAAGAAGTGTCAGAACAAAGTTAACTGCTAGAATAAACAGCTTTAGGGCAATTAAATACAAGGAATTTTGTTTATCCAACAACTCTTCCCCATGACTTTCAATGAATATGGGCCAGTAAATTCATTGTTATTGTATTCTCTTCATTGAAGGATGAACACACTGGATATGTAGCTTATGCCACAGTATTTGAATGTAATGCATTTAACGAATTATGCTGCTGTACTTAGCATGCATTTTTTTTTTTTACTAAATACATTTCCAGCAAAGGATATCTACCATTTAAGCATTCTATGTCAATTCAGACAGTTTTGGAAGTATAATTTTTTACCTCTTTAGATACTGAAGAAAAAGGTTTAGTATGTATGCGACAGTTGAAGGATTACCTAACTGACCAAGTCACAGCCTTTTAGTAGTGGGATGTCATACTCTAATTATTTGTCCTCTACCGTATCAAGGAAATGTTAGTGGTGGTAGTCAGTTATTTTCTGACCTGCCTGCTTAATGTAATTTGGAACTGTGTGAGGCCAAAGCCTCCTCTTGGAAGAAGACAGAGGAACTAATTCTGAATGGAACACCAACTCACTGCAGGACACACACAAGCACACAGATCAACAAACATACACACACACACACACACACACACACACACACACACACACACACACACACACACACACACACACACACACACACACACACACACACACACACACACACACACACACACACACACACACACACACACACACGCACACACGCACACACACACACACATCCCACTCATACAAACTACCTGTCTCACGGCCAGATGATCTGATCCTGCAGCTCCTTGGGCTGGCATGTAACTAATCCATCCTGCAGCTTCTCGGTCCTCCATGCTGTCATGATCCTGTAGCCTGTGCATACTCTCCTGCAAGATGTGAGGAGGCTGGTGCCTCCTGCTATTGGTCCAGACTGCATCGCCCACAGTCTGGACACCATCTGGTTTGAGCAGTCATCGCCGCACAGATCTCTGGGTTGGAAGGGAGGAGTTTACTCCCTTCCCTATCCAGACCGCCTGACTGAGAAGTCTGGAGCTCAGGAATGCCTGAGCATGCATGCTTGGTGTTCTGGTCTGCCTAACACAGCAGCCAGGAACTAAGCACGCATGCATGCAGTCCGAGAGATTTTTTATTATTTTCATTTTTAATTCTACGGGGACAGCAGGGACTGGGGACTTTATTTCACAGGTGGGAGGGCTGCAGTCCCGCAGTTCTATAGCACGAGCTGCCCTTGGATATACCTGACCCCCCCAAATCGTTCTGTTGATGCACAAGAGGTTTAGATCACTAGACCAATTATTTCTGATGACAGTTGACTTGTTGATGTGCAGAAAATCCACCCATAATGGGCCAGAAGATGCCTTGTATGCCAGACACAGATCACTTCTTAGTAGGATACAGAATTTAGTGACAAGGCTTTGAGTCTGTCCATATTGGACATGTTTAGGACTTGTATTCTTTTACTAAAGTATCTCTGCAGGTATTCCAGTTGCATGTGTTTGGACAGATAAATATCAAAACGAGCATTATATTCAATGATTGGTCTAATGGAGGCTGAGTAAAGGGGGTGGGGGGTGGGGCAATGACATATCTAGATTTAGACATGTATTGTTCAAAAGTTAGATGACCACCCACATAAGTTCCAAAATCCCCAATAATTGGGTCAACTCTTTGGGGCATATTCACAATGTAGTAGTTCCCACCAGCTGATGACTTTACAAAGGATGCAATAATGTATTTTTTTTGGTTTTATGTTTCAATCCATGATTTTAGCACCAGTAATTTATTTGGGACAAATGTTCCTGCAGGATGGCCAAGTCATTTGAGGACTCAGTGAATGCTTCTAGCTTGCGGTCATCTGCAAACTTAGTCAGTCAGACAACTTTGGTATTGCCTTTTATTTAAGTAAAGTAGATGCCAAACAGGACAGGTCCCAGCAAAGTACTCTGGGGGACTCTACTGCTGACTAGTCTCCTTGCAGAGGTAATTTACAACATTTTGATTATATGCATCTTATCTGTAAGCCAGTAGGAAATCCAGCAAGTGACATAGAGGTTTATTCACCTTTTCTACTATCCTTGAGTGAGGAATTGTGACAAAATATTTTGCTTGGTTGAGGTATGCGGCATGTACCATTTTGCCTTCACCCCTTGCTTTTGTGGCCTTCTCAAAAAAATCCACCAGATTGGGTAAGCATGTCCTGCCCTAGACAAATCCAAACTATGGCAATTTCAGTGATTGGCGATTCCATATGCCCTGACTGATTAATTCCATAAGTCTTTCCATGGCTTTACATATGAGGCTGGTCAAACTTATGGGTCTGTAATTGACCTTGTCTGTGGAAATACCTCACTTATGCAGAGTGATGACTGTAGCTGTTGTCCATTCATTTAGTACAAAACCTGTATGGAGGCTGAGACGGAACAGTGTTAGTTGTATGACTAAATTGTGCCTCATGCTATTTTAGATGCATCCAGGAATATTGACAGGACCCAACAATGCAGCATTTTTAACTTTAGATGGCACTCTTAGGATTTGGTACATATGACATTATTATCATTATTGGGACACACAATGCATATTGTGTATAAACTGTCCAGTAGGTGACAAAGCAGACATGCTGGGGTATTTACTTCTTTCCTCTATCATGAGAGTCATTGGTACTAAATTGCTGATGTATTTACAGGCTCCCATTCAGTCATCCAAATTACATTTGAGCCAAGTAAGAGAAGTACTTTGCTTTACATCGAGTGGAAAACTGTTCCATAGAAATAATGTATATACCTACCCCCAGCATCTTCGTAATGTAGATACCTACCCTCAGCATCTTAGCAATGTTGTAAGAGAAGACTGAGATCCCATGAGCAGGTGTTCAGACTACTATTCCACATGTAAATATGTAATAGATGTGATGGGAGACAGACATATGAGTGTCTATATCCAAGGCAGAGTTTGCCTCTTAGTAGTCTGTGAAGGACAAGACTTTGAATGGTTTGCATACTTTTTATGATTTAGGCCCTTGGCAGTTTTGTGTGCAAAAGCATTGCAGTCATTCCATTTGTGATGGTTGTTTAGAGAGGTACCTACAGAAAGAGGCATTATTTTCAATGATTGGACTAATGTGAGCTGAGTAAAAGGGTAATGTTTACTTCCCTGGACCTGGGTGCTATTCCTTTAGATATAAGCTGTACAATGGATGAGGGCTTTCTTAAAATAATGGATATGTGGTGCTCAAGTAATCTGGTTTACCAGGATTCAATGGGGGCTGGTGATGTGATAGCTGCAAGGGAGATCATGCTTGTCACACAATACTATTATGCATTTCTTGGTATTTAATTTGTCTATGGTCTTGCAGCCATTTATTTGGCGATGGCTCTTTTGAAGGATCTTGGTGCCCTCTGTAAATTTATGCTGGCATCTGCAAACTTGGTCAGCCGTAAAGCTTTAGCATTTCCTTTGACATTTGATAAGTACATGCTGAAGAGATGTAGCCTAGGGACTGAATCCAAGGGTAGACCACTTATTTTTAAGGGGATAGAGCTGCCCACCTGGGTTCTGTTTGTGATCCAATTTGAAATCCAATGCATTAACAGGGATTTAAATTTAGATAGAGTTTATCCATCATGTCAGAGTGTGGGGTAGTGTTGAATGATTTGGTGAGGTCTAGCTATGCACTGTTTCACTAGTTTGCCCTCATCCATTGTCTTTGTAACCTTTTGAATTGGTTTGTGTTGAGAATTTGTAGGTTGCCTATGGCATTGTGTATTAATTCCAAATAATTCTATAGCCTCACAGATAAGGCTTGTCAAACTTGTAGGTCTGTAATCACTCTGGTCTGTTGACACCCCTCCCAAATTTCTTGATTGTTGCTGTCTTCAATTCAACTAGTACAGTCTGTTTGGAGATTGATACTGAATAACATTTGAAGTGAGTCTGACAAGTCCTGGTTCAGGGTGAGGGCAATAGTCAGTCTGCTATGTTCTCCAGCCCCTTGCTGCCTTGAGGGCTTGCTGTCTGGAAAATTGAGGGGGTGATGTAGATGCAGGTAATGTGGTTTAGGGATACAGGAGGGTAAGGGGTGAAGTTGGAGCCAGATGTGTCCATTAGTAGATTGGGTATGTTCTTTGGGTCCGAGTACATGATGCCTACCTCTCAACTGTCCAGATTTTTACAGAATGTCTAGATTATTCATTCATTTTTGGTCAGTTTTTCATAAAATGTAAGGCTTCTGGCAGATCACTGAGGATTGAAGTCACTAAAAAATGACATACATTTGAGTATCACACATTTCATACTTTATCTCCTTTTAAAAATGCATGCTAATACAAAGTCTTTTGTTTAAAGTTTATAATGTAAATATTTAAAATCTATCCCTAGTTTTGGGCCATTGTCCCCATTATGTTGTGCTTTGTCCAGATTTCTTGGTCTGAGTTTGAGAGGTATGATGTGATGTTATTTAGTATTAGTTCTGCACAGTAATGGACAATGCTCCTGAGGTTTGTAACAGCAGGCTTTGGTTAAACTTTGACTGGGTGGGTATTTTTAGCTCCTATTTAGTCTGGTTATTTGATCAGGGTCCATAGTTCCCAGTTTAGTAAAATTGATTTTAACATGAGAGTTTATTTTTGCAGTGTGTTTTTTTTATTATAAACTCTGTTTATATTTGGGTTCTATGCCAGGGATCTATTAGGGAGTCTATTCCATGGAAGGAGGAGTCACTGGGACACAAATCTGTCCTGCCAATAAATCCCATTGATGCCACAGACCAGGTTGAGGTCGTGCTTGCGGGTTACTCCAATGGAGTTTGACTTGTGGATATGCAACAGTCCCATTGAGGCAGGGTCTGAGATGGCCTTGTATGCCAGGCAGAGGTCACTTATGAGGAATCTGTATGAGACTGAGTAGAGGGACAGGGCTTTTGGTCTTTATTTGTAGGGTAGATGTTTTGAGGCCCTGGATTCTCCTGGTGAGGAATCTCTGTGGTCTCTTCAGCTGCTGCATGTGCTTTGTGGGGTACATACCAAAAGGGGCATTGTACTCAATAATGGGTCTTATAAGGGAACAATACAGGGTTGTTGTGACCTCCTTGTCCCTGGATGACATACCCTTCCTAATGAGATTGTTGGACCATGTAGAAAGTCTTCTGTAGAATAAAGTCAATATGGAGGTCAAAGGTCAGGTTGTTATCAACCTGAGTGGCCAAGTCCCTCACAACTGATTGTGTGCTTAGGACCTTGTTATCAATGTGATAATTTGTGGGGATGTCATGCACCCCAGAGGGGATGATGATGCATTTTCTGGCAATCAGTTTGAGGCCATGTTTCTGGCATAAGTCATTTGTTTGGGTGAGACCCTCATGGAGGATGTTCCAATCACTAGGGAAATCGATGACAGTGCCCAGTTTGCAGTCATCCGGCTATTGGTCAGCCATAGCCCACTGGATTTGGCCTGCAGCTCAGGGAAGTATATCCCAAACAACACTAAGACCAATCCCTGGGGTACCCTGCTTGTTATGGGTCAAATGCTTGAGGTGGTTTCCACTATTTTGATTAGGTGGGTTCTACTGGTGAACCAGTTTGCTACCCATCTGGTAACATATGGACTGATGCCTAGTTGAGAGAGATTATCTACTATACCAGAGTGGGGAATAATATTGAAGGCTTTGGCTAGGTCAAGGTGGGCGGAGTGCACTGTCTTCCCCTCATCCATGGCTTTGTTGACTTATTTCGAAGAAGTCAACTAAGTTTAATAGGCATGATCTCCCCTTGACAAATCCAAACTGTGGGATTGAGTGTTTGGAAGTTGCCAATGTCTTGTTAATGAGGTCCATGATAATCCATTCCATGGCCTTGCAGATCAGGCTAGTTAGACTGATAGGTCTATAATTTCCTGGATCAGTGGATGCTCCACCTTTGTGCAGAGGTATGACAGTGGCTGTCCTTCACTTGGCTGGAATGAAGTCAGTACTCAGGGTTTGGTTGAATAGGGTGCATAATGGTTCTGCAGGTTCCTGCCTGAGTTCATGTAGGATGCAGCCTGGGATGTTATTGAGTCCCATGGAGGCTGCATTTTTTGCCTTTGAGAGGGCAGTGATGACTTGTTCCCTAGAGATAAGGGGAGGGGATCAGATGCTGGGCATATCCTGATTTTACTGATGGGGGGCAAAGGGGTGAAGTTTTTGCTGAACCTGTCTGCCAGCAGGTTGGATATATCTATGGTGTTTATGTATGTGGTGTCACTGACCACTAGTTCTGAGCAGATCTGAGTGCTTCCTTTGAGATTACAGAAATATGTGAACAAGGTCTTATGACTGTCTTTAGAAGATGTGGCCAGTTTGAACTCGAGGTTTGCTTTGGAGGAGTTCACAGACAGGTTTACTCTTCCTTTTAGAGGATTATTTTATCCTGTCGGGAATTTCTGATTCCATGCAGCTATATAAATGCTTGTATAGTAGTTTGGTGTAGGTGTGGACATTTGTGCCAGTTTCTACACAGGGGGAAGTGGCTGTGAAGCTGTTTATACCTTCCCTCAGGAGGTTGTAATTAGCTTTGGAGAAGTATTTTTGTTTGACCCAAGCTAGGGGGAGGGGTCATTGGAGATAGTGACTTAAAAGGTGACCGTTTTGTGGTTGGATTTTTACCAGGGAGAATGACACTGTAGGGATGCTGCAGTGCTTTCTAATGTTGGTTAATATCAAGTCCAAGATAATATCACCTCTTGTGGGGTGTTGACCAGCTTGTCCAAGGCATTTGTAGTGACAGAATCAAGGAATCTCTGGGTACTGGTGTTTTGGCATGAAGACTTTCTTCCAATCTATGGTTGGATAGTTAAAGTCACCCAGGATCAGGGTAAAGGGTTGAATCTTGATAGATTCAAAGAGGTCCAGATAGGTGAAGTGGGCATCTTGAGTCAAAGTTGGGGGCCTGTTACTAGCTATGATTTCAATAAGGGTCTTGTATGTCACTCTACCTCATTTTTCTTTGCTGTCCATGGTTTGGGGTCTAAATGTATGATAGGATGAGTAACCTGGTATGGCTGGGGTGCTCTCCACAGCTTTGAACCAGGTTTCTGTGACTGCACAAATGTCAGCATCTTCCAGGGTTAAGAATGCTTGCAATGAGTGCAGTTTCATGTTTAGACTCCTAGTATTTAGCGCCATGACCTTTAATTTGCATTTTGATGAAATTATCATGTTGGTAGTTTTGCCTAAAAAGTCACTAAGGGAGAGGCAAGTGCCTTTGTCAGAATTCTGAAGCCCAATGGAGACAGATACAGGACATCTCTGGCAAAGCTTCTTGGTCTGTCGATCATGTCTTCCCAGGTTGTCAGGTACTGGATCACCTTGGAATGACATCAAAAACTAAACCAATTGTTAAAGTCAATCATTTTCTTTTTGTATTGAGGCATCATTCTGGGTGATGGTAGGGTGTTGCTTATAGCTAGGGATATACTTGCCTGGGAAACACATTCAGTGAGCTTGATCATGTGCCTCTTCATATAGTCAAGGGAGGTATGTCTCAAGTCGCTCACACCAACATGGACTATGACATTGTCATGACAGTACTTGTTGTTGGGAGACTTGAATGCATGTGTGATATGGTGGATTCTGGCACCTGGCAAACAACTAAACATGACTTTCTCCTTATCCATCTTGGGTAGGATCACATCTGTGTGTCTCACAAAAGAGTCCGGTATGGCTAATATTTTGGGTTTATGGTTAAGCCTTAGTGGCTATGGTACACAAGTGTGTGGACTATGTCTGATGTGGTGGGCTGCGGAGTTTGCAAGTATTTTTGCCTTTGAAGTCTCTCTCTTGTTTGGGCATGTTTGTGTTGAGGACCTCTGCATATGTGGGTATGTGTTGTGTAGGTGTGGGGGGTGGCTGAGGTGTGGTGCTTTTGTTGACAACCATCTCAGTGCCAAATATACTGACTTGTGAGGGAAAGAGAGAGAGAGCATAGACACTAGGTTCTTAATGTAATTGCATCTCTCACAAATTATGTTCCTAGGTGGTAGTAGTAGAGGGTTGTCCATGTATATCAGGGAGTTGCTACACTGTCTCAGGATGCCCATATCAACTAGACTGCAGGTGATACCATAGGAAATTGTCCATCCATATTTGTCATAATCTGAGGGAGAGTGGACTTAGAGACCTAAGGTGGTAAAGGGTGGAAGCTCTAAGATGAGTACTACTAGGGTATCACACAAGTGCTACTAATGGAAAATTTGTAGATGGAATACCTCACAGTGGGTTAAAAATAGTGAAGCTCTGGTGTGCGATGTGCAAAGAATGCCAAACCAGCTCAAACGCGGGACTTAGATACCACAAGAAATAGAAGATTCTGGTAACACAGAAATCTAACCAATCCTGCTAGCCACTGCTCTCTTTACCAATCAGCTTGTGGCAGACAAGGTCCAGGCAGCCCTGCTACTCTCAGTAGCAGAGAAGAAAGGCCCCTACCAACATAAGACAACTGCCAGAAACACAGAAGGCAAACACAAGATGGCTGCCAGAAACACAGTAGGCAAAAACAAACAGCTCTTGATGGAGCAAGAATGTATCTACACTATACTACTCAATTTAAGGGTTAAGAACACAGTAAATCTCACAGAAAACAGATAGATTAACCACTTACAGACAAAAACAGCACTCACAGTATGAAGAAATACAGTTAAACAGTAATTACATGCAGTAAACTGCAGTTAAACAGTAATGAATTGCAGTAAATAGCAATGAGATACATTTAAACTGTAATGAAATGCAGTTAATCAGTAAATTGCTTTAAAACTGTGCAAATATGAAAAAAATAGCTATAAGGCACAGATAAAACTGATAGGCAAGCAGAAATGTAATAAAATGAGTGAAAAAATAAATGAAAAAGCATTTAGACTGGTGTTGGAGCCTCAGGAATTTTGTAAAACATCCCAGAGATGATGCACCTCAGCAGAGCCTGATTGTTAATAGTAAATTCGATGTGAAGGAGTTCCAAATTATTGTCTTGTTTAGTGTGTGAAAGTGAACTGTTCCAGGAATATGGAACCACTACCGCATTTGATGCCTTTATCAAAAACAGTGGGCCTGCGTGTGTGAAAGGCGTTTAACCACCACACTTAGTGTTTTTATTTTTTTATTGTTCTTGAACCACGTCTCCATGACTATGCATGTATCAGGCTAAGGAGTGTCTGTTTGGAGTGGAGTTCGTTAAGGCTCCTAACATTGAACAATGCCTACATTTTGAAATCAGTCGGAAGCTTTATAAGACTAGCATTGTCTAAAAGATGCACCTTTGGGTAAACAAGGCTTTAATCAATATCCAAAGTCTTTCACGAATAGGTGTAAGCCATCCCTGGCAAATCCAAAATATTTTGTTGGTATTGCAGCATCATTCTCATTGATTGTTGAATGTTGTGCAAGGCTAAGTTCATACCTGCCTCAGACAGTCATTTAAAGAGCTCCATCATATCCCTCTGCCTATAGCCCAGTGAGGTAAATCTCAAGTCATTTACACACACATGGACTATGTCATGTGTTCTTATGAAGAAGGAACTTGAGTGCATGTGATGTGTTGAATCCTGGCACCTGATAGGTAACTAGCTATGATCCCGTACTTGCACAGCCTGGTAAGTGGTATATTCATACCTCTCAACTGTCCAGATTTTCACAGCATGTCAAAATATTTGCTTATAGTTTTGGTCTCTTTATCATAAAATTGTGGCTTTCTGGTAAATCACTGGAAAATCATTGAAAATTGATGTCAGAAAATAATGAAAGACATTTGAGTTTAAGACTTCATACCTTTCAGAAACTTAATGCTAATGCAAAACCTGTTATTCTGTAAACTTTTATAAGAACAATATTAAAAAAATGTCTATTTTTTGGGCCTCTGTTTCCCATTATTTATGACTTTGTTCAGATTTCTTGCTCTAAGAGGTTGAGAGCTATGGTAAATCACTGCACTTTTAACTAGAAAATTATGCTCTCTGGAGTTTTGCCTTATGAGCTTTTAAACTGAAACAATGTGACTTTTTAATGTATGTTTCTTGGTGGGTGCTATCTATGTGTTATGTTTTAGAGTTAGTGTAGGTTGCTGAAGGTGATTGTTTCTTTGGTAACATTTAGGTGGTCTTTGTGATTTATATACATTTTTTATTTTTTTCATTTGGTTTTAAAACAATAAATAAATCAATTATAAAACAAATAACTATTTACATAGGTCCACAGCTGATCAATACAACAAAGTTGTTCATCATCAATTAATATTTTTCAAACAAGTCTTTAAGTTTAAGAAAGATTTACATGAACGTGTAATATTAAAAGTTCCCATCTTTATACTATGCAATTCTCTACTGCAAACAATTATTGTCATACTAATAAGTTCAACATATAGGAGGTAACTTTACATTTCCTATTTTTAGTAATTACTTTTCTGGCTATAACAAGAATAGACCAAAGAAGAAACACTTGCTTTTTTAAAAAAAATTATCTCGGGAATGGGAACATTAAATAAAAGCAAAGATTTAGAAATATTACATCTAGCTGACCATAGAGCTTGAATATAAAGTTACTCATTTCTTTCCAAAAAGGTTAGATGACTTCACATTCATATACTACATGAATCCAATTGGATATGATTTCAGAATTACTTCTCCAGCATTTAATTCTGTTTGAATTGTACATAATTGTAATTTTGTTAGAAGTGACAAAATCTCTGTGTAAAAATTTCCAAGTGAAAAATTTCCATTATAATGAAGATGTAGTTTTATCTATAGCTTTTAATATTAATTTTATGTATTCTTTAAAGAAGTCTTCATTATAATTTTTGAGAAGTAGTGCTAAGAGGAATTGTCTATGTGAAATCTAACTTAAGAATTGTATAAATTTGTGACAAATATGATTTATTTTTCATTGCTTCATTACTGATATTAAGAATTCCAATAATCTATGGAACCATTTCTTAATTAGGTTAAACATTTTATTTACCTCCGTGTTCACAAAGTCTCTAAACATTTGTAAAATATTTGTAAAATTAACAAGTTTCAGAATCTTGATTGTATTTGGACCTTAAATGTACAACATATATATATATATATATATATATATATATATATATATATATATATATATATATATATGTATACACACACACACACACACACACACACACACACACACACACACACACACACACACACACACACACATATATCAGTACCAATTAAGAACTGATGCCAATAAATTAAATTACTTTGTTGTTTCAATACTAGCATTTTGTTGATGTTATGAGTTTCTGAGCAATCGTTTGTATAAACAATTGGAAACATAGAAAATATTAAGTCTTTTAATACTGTAGTTAGAATATGTGAACATTTGGAAAGGGGAAATGATGTTATTTAAATAGGGAATTTGAGAAAAGGGTTTAATACTATCCACACAAATTATTAATAACCAGATAAAACTATTAGGTGATATTTCAAACACAAACACAGGGAAACATGTTGGCAGAGCAATACAGTCCACATATACGATTCCCAAGAATTTCCAATTCTTCCCTTCCGCATAGGTTTCAAGGGCACCCTATCATTCAATCCGGGGGCCCGATCTGCTCTCAACCTGATAATCCATTTCGTTTCAGTTTGTTCAGTATGATTCATCACATCACCTCTCCTAACTGTATGTCTAATAACTTGTACTACTAAAAAATTTAAACTATGTTCAGCAGATGTTTCTATCACATGTCTTGATAGAGCATTTCTGACAGATTTGATTTGAATGTTATACTGGTGTTCTCTGATCCTGTCTTTTAATCTTTTGTCGGTCTTGCCCACATAGAAGGCTGAATACAACCTACAAGTGGCAAGATAGACAATGTGTTTAGTTTCACAATTTGCCCTAGGATAAAAATAAAAACAGAGTTGCATGACAGGATGAACAAACATAGCTGTACTATCTATCAGTGAACAATAATTACATTTACAACAGGGCTGGGTAGTACCAGCTGTGGAACTCAACATACAGTGGTTGTTAACTCTATTTGAGCTACACAAAAACCTCTGTAAATTAAGATGATTTTTGTATGTGAATCTTGGCATATGGCCCACTATGTCATGAATACTAGGATCAACTGTTAATAGGTCCCAATGTTTGGAATAAATGTCCTTAATAGCTCTCACATCCTGTGTATAGTAGATGGACACTCTAGTTTCCCAATTAGGGATGACAGGCCCATCTGTCATATCATTCCCTACATAAGTAGTCTCATCCCTAGCCATAAACTATGGTAGTGCCCTGTCCCTCCTAAGGTCGTCAACCCCCAAAAAGCTTTCTCAATCTCCTGTAAACTATAGCACCTATCATATAGTTGTTGCTGTAGGTTGGATAACTCATTGTGAAAACAAAGTTCTGTGGAGTTGTGGCATGAAACACACATAGCCTGTCCTCTTACAATTTTATTGAATACAAATCTAGGGTGCATGCTGGTTCTATGTAAAAGGGAGTTCCTATAACAGGACTTCCTATATACCCCTGTATTCAATAACCCATCGGGAAGTATTTCAACAAACACACCCAGATAGGGGACCATGGTCTCCGATGCTGTCATAGTAAATTTCAAATAGGAGGTCAGAGAGTTGATCTGCTCCAAAAAATTGGAGAGGTCATCTGCACTTGCAGTCCAAATCAAAAAAAGTTCATCTACAAAACGTGCTTAAAACATAACAGATCTCTTAAAATATTCCATTACAAAGAGACTACGTCTCTCCCAATCAGCCATGACCAGGTTGGCATAGCTATTGGCACACCAGATGCCCATAGCTATGCCATCCTTCTGACTATAAATTTTATTATTAAACGTAAAGATGTTATTGGTTAATACAAGTCGCAATAACTCACATGTAGTGTTGATGAATACTTCAAGAGATCCTTGGTTATTTTGTAAACATCTCCGGACACATTCTATGCCATCATCATTCGGAATGATGGTAAAAAGGGACTGAACGTCCAATGTAACTAACCAGTATGATAAATCAGAAGGTAATGTCGACATCTTATTGTATAACATCAACAAGAATTGTTTAGTATCTTTCAATATGTGTGTATATGTATTAACTATTGGCCTAAGCCTAGATTCTAAATACAAAGAAACAGGTTCTGTAATCCAGCCCCTCCCAGTGACAATGGGTCTCATAGGTGGACAGGTTGGGTGTTTATGTATTTTAGGCATACTTTGTATACTAGGTATTAACGGGTTATTAACTAAGAAAAAGTTATACAGTTGGTCAGTGATCAAGTTTCTACTTAAAAGGCTTAATAATACAACTGATATTCTATTAATTATTCTTTCAACCTGACTCGGGTTAATGCAACGATAAAATTAAATGTCACTAAGCATATTCTCCATACTAGTTACATAACCACTTCTATCCATAATAACGACAGGACCCCCCTTGTCTGCTGGTCTAATGATAACATTAAAGTCATTCCTAAGTGCTTTCAATGCTGCTCATTGCCTGGGAATCAAATTCCCATGCCATTTCCTATGTTTATTGTTCATATCATGCTTATGTAAGTCTTCTTCTACTAATTTTGAAATAGCATCTATCAAAGGATGCAAATTGGGTACATACGTACTAGTTTTACTGAAATTCTGTCTTGACCTATTAGATGTAACATTGCCAAGGTCCAACTTCAGTTGTAAGTTACGGGCAAAAATTTTTAAATCCATAACTGTGTCAGTTATATCACTCTTAGCAGAGGGTATAAAGGTGAGCCCCTTCTCTAAAACATCAATTTCGTCCTGAGTTAACTGTCTATTGGAAATATTCCATCCTAATGACTGGTTGTTTTCTCCCACATTTTCTTTAATGTTGGACCCACATAATTCTTGTCTGTCATCCTCCTTTTCTGTCTCCCCTGCTCATGGATCTGTCCCTCCCTCCTCTCCGAAATGCTGAGATGGGGAAAGGGGTAGGGCTAGCTGGTCCAGCAAGACCAGACTCTAAATCACTCCTAGTCTTCCTTCTAACCAAGACATTACCTATAACCAAATTATCAGAGGCATGTAATTGCTGTTTAGAACCTATAGTTACATCTGTCTGTGGGACATCAAAACTCCCAATATCATTCCCTGCATTAGGGACTGCAATAGATGGCTGAACATATAATTCTCTCCATCCTCATTGTGTACAATAGCCATCGTAACAATAACTTTACTACCCAAGTGATCATCCCGCCTAAAAGACTTAACATGGTGGTTATTTCCTTCATTGCATATAACTTAACAGCCATACAGGTAAAAACCACACTCTCCAGAGCTAAGAAAACAGCATCAATGGGACCAGACAACATCCTGAGCTGTGTACTACATGAACTACAAAATGAACTGGCACCTCACCTACGTGCCATATCTAATCATATCCACACCTCAGGCTTCGTGCCCACTGAGTGGTGCACAGCTACAGTTATCCCAGTCCACAAGGGTGAATTCACCCTGGATCCTGGGAACTATCAGCCAGCAGTATGACATGCCTGATCTGCAAGGCCATGGAATGTATTATCATGGAATTTATAAACAAAGACATTGGCAACCTACAAACACTGGACCCCACCCAGGTCCACGTTTGTGAAGGGCTGATCATGTCTCCTGAACCTTTGTGACATCTTTGAATCAGCACTGTGGACAAGGGTAAGGCGGTTCACACAGCCTATCCGAACCTCACCAAGGCCTTTGACACTATCCCCCAGTCTGGAATCATAGATAAACATACTAAGCTGGCCATTAATCCCTACATCACTGGATGGGTTGCCAACTGCTGTACTGACAGAACCCACACTGTAAAAGTAGGTGACTCCACATCCAGCCCCAGACAAGTGGCAGATGGAGTACCTCAGGGATCAGTCCTGGGACTGCTCTTGTTTGGCATCTACTGCTCAGAAGTACAGTCCAACAGTAAGGGACTCTGGCTAACAAAGGTCCCTAGATGACTTCAAACTGGGAGCCAATATTGAATCCCCACATGATGTGGATATTCTACAGAAGGGCCTTACAGAAAGAAATGCTTGGTGCTTGAGCCATGGCCTCAAGATCACTATCAAGAAATGTATAGTTATCCCCTTTGGGAAGGGACATGCACCCATGAAGTACCACATAAACACCTAAAGTGTGATAAGAGACTTAGGGATACAGGTGGACAGTGGTCTCACTTTTGATAACTACATCGCCACAACAGTCAGGAAGTCCACCTATGTGGAACACCTCATCACTAAGGACTCTTCATCCAGGAAAAATGAGGGGCCATTGTCCCACTGTAGTCATCTCTCAGTAGACCCAGTACAGACTACATCACCCCATTTGGTATATACCTCACAAGATATCTGCAACAACTAGAAAGGCTGCAGCCATACCTCACTAAAAGAATCACAGGCTTAAACCAGATGCCCTACGCTGCAGTCTGAAAATCATCCAGCTATACTCTGTCACATATCGTGTACTCAGAGGCGATCTTTGCTTAACATACAATGCCGTGTCAAACCCAGAGCTGTTGGACATGCTACACTTAAAGAAATCCAAATCCCTCACAGCCACATGCTCCAGGGATCCAAACCTTGTCATCACAATGAACAAAACATGCTGGAGGGATGTGTTTCTGACCCAGAGACTCCCCAGACTCTGGAATAGACTTCCCATACATGTCAAGCAGATTGGCTCTTTGGCCCTCTTCAAAAGAAACCTTGCCGATTGGATGGGAGATAGGAGCTTGACCCCAGAGATCATGTCAGTCACCCTGCTAGACAGGGGTCCAGGGAAGTAAATATTGTGGGAAGACATAGCCAGGGAATTGTCATGGCTAGGCATGTATAGGCCCTAGGGCCAATAGCCTAGTACCAACCTATGAATCTATGAACCTATCACCTACACTTTCCATTGCCCTACCTTGGCAAGCCTGCTGATGTCATTCACTTTGAAATACACCTTTGGGGAACAAGTAACCAAGTAAGCTCCATAACTGCATAATGCTGTAGTGTGATGCACTAGTTAGGTAGGAGTTCTAATCCCAGATTTGGCAAGTGTGTGTGTGTGTGTGTGTGTGTGTGTGTGTGTGTGTGTGTGTGTGTGTGTGTGTGTGTATGTGCAGGGATCAATGCTTTTGTGGCCATTCATAGTCACTACACTCCCCATTGCCCTACTTTGGCAAGCCTGCTGATGTCATTCACTTTGAAATACACCTTTGGGGAAGGAGTAGCCCAGTAAGCTCCATGCCCTTTGGAAAGCTTCCCAACATGTAAGCTTTGTGGTGCATGCAATAACTGTATAGACATGTAATAGCAATGCATAGTCAGGCAGGAGTTTGAAAACCTGTACTGGTAAGTGTGTGACACAAACATGCTTTGCTTTTACTCTCCTACCCCCTCCCTGTCTTACTTTGTTGCTGTTTGTCTCTCCCACTCCCTCTCTGGTGGATGTGGAGAAGTACTCCTGCTTTGCTTAGGCAGTAGCTTGTGTTTTGTAAGTGATGCTCGTGATCAGCTGAAGGCCTGTGCATGAATTGCAGTCCCCCACTAGCTGATTGCATGTGGAACACCTGTGGTAGCATTCCCATAGCCAATTGCATGGAAACACAATCCTGTAACTAGGAACATCATGTGGGTGTTGGCCCTTTTCATTCACTGTGAGCAGGAATCCATGTCGGTGTTGGGCAAACAGCATCACAGATGGTAGTGGAATATACCTCTAACAACATACACTGTGGAGACAGGCCAACAAACTGGAAGGGGTGCTCTAGACATGACTACAGAATGTAAGTTTTGCTCTTCTGCATTTGGAGTAATGTTGGTTTAAAAGGGTTTGTATGGATATGGCTGGTCTACATGATTTAATACCTGTCATGACAGTGTTATGTGGTTGAGGAAACTCCCACCTGTAGGGTTATCTGCAGACTGGCCAGTGCTTGGAGTCTTATGTGTCTTGTGTTACTCACAGATTACCTATCTCAGAACTGCAGAAGCATAGTCTGAGGATTGCAGTCAGTACATAGTGACAGCCATGAGAGTTACTGACTTCATATCCCTCATAGAACATATGTCACAACAAACCCTGTTACAACAGTAAATGCATGAAGTTATCACAGCAACATGTCAATATTGGCCCTGTGATTGTGCATTCAGCCACAACTCTGTCAACCTTTGTACATATGTCATACAGTAAGAGGTGCATATGTTCAGTACACCATTATTTATTGACATCATACCTGATAACAAGCCAGTGAAATAGACTGCTAGACATGTTATGTATAGTAGGGGTTATATTTGAGGGCATAACCCAGGCATTCTGTGGTAGTGTGTACAGTAGTGAGGTCTGTATACTTATGGTGATTGTCAACAGTGTGTGTACTGCAAATATTCTGCTTGGCCTGTGTACAAACTGTGGTAGATGTCATTATTCTTGTTCCTGTTCTATCTGATGTTAAATGCTGCTCCAGTGTATGGTACCCTATCGGCTTACATGTTTGTATGGCCAAACGCACACATGTCCCATACCACAGTCAGGTATCGGACTACACTGTGTAGTGGCCCAGTATATGTAGGGTTAGTGTGTGAGTGGCACATATGAGGATGATATTGATCAGACAGTCCATATACTGTAATATTAAGCTAGCTTACCTTATGTGGCTGTGGCTGTGTTCACACTGGTTGTGGGTATGCACTTTCACACAGGTGTCTATTACTCTGTGCTGTGATATGCCTGTACAGCATGCTGTCTTTGCAGGTACATGTGTATTCCCCCATAAGAAATGTAGGCCAGTGTTGTGGCAGTCTGCCTGTAGTTTGCACAGCACTTTGCTACATGCCTAGCAGCTCTGTGGACTTACCCATTGTGATGTTATGTCCAGATATTTGTCAGATGTACTGCTGCCGGGCCACCATAACTGTCATGTATTTCTGACAAAGCAGTGGGATGCTGTACAGATGTATGTGGTCATGTGACCTTTGCGCCACCGGATATTATGTGCCAGGACAAACAGGAGTGTGTGAATGCATAGACTGTGTGGGCATATGTATTCCAGTATTTACAGGATATACCCAATTACATGGCTGTTAACATCCACATTGTCAGGCTTGGTCCACATGTCTTGCACTAAGGTATTCTGTGTATACCTCTGGACTGATCAGAGTGTGTCAAACTGTCCAGATTTATTGGTCATATCTCTGCTGTATTCCACAGGACCATTACTGTGATATCTGGGGAACTGTACTATGATGACCTTAGGATGTCTGTCAGTAACTGATGGCATACATGTCAATAGCAGATGTGATCTCCCACTCACAACATTTCTGTTAAGACAACCCCTGTTACAGTATCAACAGTCTACATTTATAGCTGCAATATGTAGATGACATCCCCTTGCACTAAGAGGTTGAGACTATTGGTGCTGAGGTATGACTCCACTCCATGTTCTGGACATACGTTAAAGATATATATATATATATATATATATATATATATATATATATATATATATGTATACACATATACATATCTACATATATATATATATATATAAATATATATATATATATATATATATATATATATATATATGTGTACAAATATATACGTATACATACACACACACACACACACACACACACACACACACACACACACACACACACATATATATATATATATATATATATACACACATATAAACATATATATGTCTACACACACACACACACACACACACACACATATATATATATATATATATATATATATGTATATATATATGCACATATAGATATCTACATATATAGAGACATATATATATATATATATATATATATATATATATATATATATATATAGAGCTAGATAGATAGATAGATAACTAGATATATGATGTACATATACATATATATATATATATATATATGTATGTATATATGTGTGTATATATAGATATATATATATATATATATATATATATATATATATATATATATATATATATATATATATATATATATATATATATATATATCTATATATACTAGCTGTACCCGGCCACGCGTTGCTTTGGCTCAGTCTGGTTAAATGGAAAAGAAAGAAAAGAGAAAGCGCGCGTTTCTAGTATGTTTAATTTCACCATGCTTGTGGGTATACATATTTTTTGTTGTTCCATTGTCTGTGCAGATATAGAGATTGGTTTGCTGACTCTAGAACACGCAACATATAATTGTCCATGTGAGAAGCAATCCATGTGTAGATCTAAACCGCACAATTGTAAAGATTGGCCCTGAGCTTTGTTGATGGTGATTGCAAACGCCAATCGAATTGGAAATTGCAATCTCTTAAATTGAAATGGCATATCCATTGGAATCATAGGAATACGAGGAATGAGGACATCTTCACCTTTGAAAGGTCCTGTCAAGATTGTTGCTTCTATGACATTGCTCATTAACTTTTTTACTACAAGCCGCGTGCCGTTGCAAAGCTTTGGCTGGTTGATATTTCGCAACATGATAATTGGCACGCCGATTTTCAATTGCAGTACGTGCAGTGGCATCCCTGGCAGATCGAGTGAATTCATAAATTCTGTTGGATAATTAACCACTTCATCTGCTTCCACAACAGTGTCGACAGACTTGTATGTGACTGCCTCGCTTTGAATGTTAGACTGAATAATATTGTTAAGTTCGTAGACGTCTTTGTTCTTGGCCGTAAGAATAGTTCATTCAGTCAGCCAGTCGTGATCCTTATAATTGGTTTGAATATTGGGAAATACTTTCTCAACCAGTTCTTCTTTTGACGTCACTAAATTGCAGAAGTTATGAGGCAATGAAATTCGTCCTGAGGTCAGATCAACCGGCACCTTTCCGTTCCCAATTTCCAGCAATTTATGTGAGAATATCTCAGCTGATCGATCGTTTTGCAGCTGGGCATGCATATTTGTAGTTAATTTTAACATCTTTACATGTTGCCACAAAGTAGAGTATTTCAGGCAAACATTTATTTCGTCCGATAGTGTGGATCGAGGAGACCGAAGCAGTTCTGAAGCTGCAGAACGCGATCGCCTTGCTCGCAACCGTGCATCCTCAAGTCTGGCTGCACGTCACTCTGCTGGTTCCTCACCACATATTTGAGCCACTCTTTGTCTGTTTCGCTCACTCGCTGATGCCTGTTCTTCCTCAGTTTGATTTGCAATTACTCATCGCACTGCTCCTGCTCCGCGAATACAACCACCTAAGTTTGATCTTCTGCGAGGCATTATTTGGATGAACTAAAGCAGATCGATTGCACTGAAAAAGAAGTAAGAAAGTTATAACAAAAACATATAAAATTGCATATTTGTATACAAATATATAGAATCCATAGTAGGTATATAACAGCACGCATGTATTCGAATGCAACTTGTGACATCTATATAATAGTATGTATATAAAAACATGCGTGCATTCAAATGCAACATTGTGTGAACATTTCAAAGCAATCAGTGAAGAACTTTCGGAGATTTAAGATTTTGAACAAACGAACATTTACATTTTTATTTATATAGACTAGCTGTACCTGGCCACGCGCTGCTGTGGCTCAGTCTGGTTAAATGGAAAAGGAAGAAAAGAGAAAGCGCATGTTTCTAATATGTTTAATTTCACAGTGCATGTGGGTACACAATATTTTTTGTTGTTCCATTGTCTGTGCAGATATAGAGATTGTCTGGTTTGCCGACTCTAGAACACGCAATATATAATTGTCCATGTGAGAAGCAATCCGTGTGTAGATCGAAACCACACAATTCTAAAGATTGGCCCTGAGCTTTGTTGATGGTGATTGCAAATGCCAATCGAATTGGGAGTTGCAATCTCTTAAATTGAAATGGCATATCCGTTGGAATCATAGGAATGTGAGGAATGAGGACATCTTCACCTTTGAAAGCTCCTGTCAAGATTGTTGCTTCTATGACATTGCTCATTAATTTTTTTACTGCAAGCCACGTGCCGTTGCAAAGTTTTGGCTGGTTGATATTTCGCAACATGATAATTGGCATGCCGATTTTCAATTGTAGTACGTGCGGTGGCATCCCTGGCAGATCGAGTGAATTTAAAAAATCTGTTGGATAATTAACCGCTTCATCTGCTTCCACAACAGTGTCGACGGACTTATATGTGACTGCCTTGCTTTGAATGTTAGACTGAATAATATTGTTAAGTTCATAGACGTCTTTGTTCTTGGCCGCAAGAATAGCTCGTTCAGTCAGCAAATCATGATTCTTATAATTGGCTTGAATATTGGGAAATACTTTTTCAACCAATTCTTCTTTTGACATCACTAAATTGCAGAAGTTATGAGGCAATGAAATTCGTCCTGAGGTCAGATCAACCGGCACCATTCCGTTCCCAATTTTCAGGAATTGATGTGAGAATATCTCAGCTGATCGATCGTTTTGCAGCTGGACACGCATATTTGTAGTTAATTTTAACGTCTTTACGTGTCGCCACAAAGTAGAGTATTTTGGGCAAGCATTTATTTTGTCCGCTGGTGTCAATCGAGGAGAACAAAGCAGATCTGAAGCTGCAGAACGCGATCGCTGTGCTCGCAACCGTGCATCCTCAAGTCTGGCTGCACGTCACTCTGCTGCTTTCTCGGCACATATTTGAGCCATTCTTTGTCTGTTTCACTCATTAGCTGATGCCCATTCT
Organism: Protopterus annectens; assembly: GCF_019279795.1. Taxonomy (NCBI): domain Eukaryota; kingdom Metazoa; phylum Chordata; order Ceratodontiformes; family Protopteridae; genus Protopterus; species Protopterus annectens. The sequence continues at coordinate 1,014,612,374 of NC_056739.1, read as the reverse complement.
TCCTCAGTTTGATTTGCATTTACTAGTCGCACTGCTCCCGCTCCACGAGTACGACGACCTAAGTTTGATCTTCTGCGAGGCATTATTTGGATGAACTAAAGCAGATCGATTGCACTGAAAAAGAAGTAAGAAAGTTATAACAAAAACATATAAAATTGCATAATTGTATACAAATATATAGAATCCATAGTAGGTATATAAAAACACACGTGTATTTGAATGCAACGTGTGACATCTATATAATAGTAGGTATATAAAAACCCGCGTATTCGAATGCAACATTGTGTAAAAATTTCAAAGCAATCGGTGAAGAACTTTTGGAGATTTAAGATTTTGAACAAACTAACATTTACATTTTATTATATATATATATATATATATATATATATATATATATATATATATATATATATATATATATATATATATATATATATATATATATATATATATATATACACAGAGAGATCTCTATATGGCCATATATATGGTGCAATATACAGATGTATATAAATACATATATATGAATATAAATGTGTATGTACATGTACACATATATCTACATATGTGTGTGTGTGTGTGTGTGTGTGTGTGTGTGTGTGTGTGTGTGTGTATATATATATATATATATATATATAGATATATATATATATATATATATATATATATATATATATATATATATATATATATATATATATATATATATATATAAATATATATATATATATCCATATCCTTGTTATGTGCAATCATTACTGTTGTGCATACCTTCCCAGATGTATCACACCATATTTATCTGATATGTGTATATTTAGATATAACAACATATGTGATGCAACGGTAATATCGCTAAGTACTACACAATTGTAGACGTCACAGTAATTGTTCAGTACTATTTAATATGTGTACTGACAGATGTATTGGAAAAATAACAACTGTCTTCAAAGCTGTCATTGCTTAGTGGTTAACTGATGTGACTATAGTGTACAGGGTATTGGGTTCAAGCCAGTACAGTTGTGTTCACTTACCATAAATGTAGATGTTCGAGTGTATTCACTGTTGCAGTCATTACATTTGGGTTATCTGCCTGCAGGTAGCCCACAGCTGGTCTGAATATCAAAGTATTGGGTCCTGCCTCAGATGCTGTTTCATCTTCCATGACGTCAGGTAGTCAGAGGTATGAAGCATGCAGCCGATGCCATTACATCAGTTTTTCTTGCCCCAGATGTCAGGTTCCCCCATAATGGGAAGCAATTATATATATATAAAAGCAAATACACCAGAAAGCTGAAATACACTAAACAAGAAGAAATGTATAGACAAGAGAAGTCAGGGGGCTGGAGGAAGGGTAACCAGGACTGTAACAGTGAATACACTCGAACATCTACATTTATGGTAAGTGTACACAACTGTGTTATGTTCTTTGTGTTTCACTGTTGCAGTCATTACATTTGGGTAGATTCCCAAAGCTAAGTCACAGAGGAGGAAGTTAGAGAGCATTAGGATAGCTATTAAGCCCTGCAAGACTGCAGTGGCAAAACCAGCTCTGGATTTAGAAAACAAAGGCAAGTGGTAATGCTTGGTGAAGGTATGTAAAGAGCTCCAGGTAGCAGCTTCTAGGATGTCCCTGGTAGGGACACCTCTGAGATAGGCTGCAGTGGTAGATGCAGTCCTGGTGGAATGTGATCTTATCCCCTGAGGGGTAGGTTTTCCATGTTGCTTATAGCAGAAAAGAATGCAATTGCCTATCCACTTAGAAATGGTTTGCTTTAAAATGGCCTTCCCTTTTGCCCCTGCAGCAAAGGCAACTAGCAGCTGTTCAGTTTTTCTGAGAGACTTAGTCCTGTCCAAATAAAATCTTTGTTGTCTTTGCACATCCAAAGATTGTAGTATTTATTCTCCTTTATTCTGTGGATTAGGAAAAAAGGTAGGTAAATGAATGGACTGATTAAAGGCCACACTGGATACCATCTTGGGCATAAAGGAAGGATTGTTCCTGAGGGTCACCATGTCAGCATGGAAGATGATGAAGGGCTCCATTGCCATGAGGGCCTGAAGTTCAGACACACTTCTTGCTGAAGTGATGGCTAGAAGGAAAGCAGTTTTCCAAGAAAAGAATTTCAACTCTGCAGTTGCAGCTGGCACAAAAGGAGGTAGAGTGAGCTTTTCCAATACAAAGTTAAGGTCACAGGCTGGAGTAGGGGCTCTCTTGGGTGGTCTTAAATTTTTTTGTCCCTCTGAGGAATTGTTTCAGCAAGGGCTGAGAGAAGAGGGGTGGTTCAGTATTATAAAGTGCTGAAATGGCTGAGGCACGAATTTTAATTGATGAGAAGGAAAGGCCCTTGTGGAGCATCTCTGTTAAGTATTGCAGAATATGCTGTAAGCTGGGCACTGTTCTGCCCATCCATTGAGTCTGGCTCCAGGCACAATATCTTTTCCACTTTTCAGCATAGGACTTTCTAGTACTAGGCCTCCTGGCCTCCAGAATGACATCTAGCACCTGCTTACTGAATGAGGCTATTGGAGAGCTGAGAGAATTAGCTAGACTGCAAGGTTCAGGGTTTGAAGCTGGAGGTGCAGAATCTGGCCCTCCTGTTGGGACAGCAGGGAAGGGGTCTGAGGCAGGTGCCATGGATCCAGCAATGACATACTGTGCAAGATGGAGTACCAGTGTTGGCATGGCCAGTCTGGTGCAATCAGTATTGTCCTTGGTTTGTCTTGTTTGATCTTTAGCAGAACTTATGGCAGGAGAGGCAGAGGTGGAAAAGCATAAACTGAGAGGCTTTCCCAGGTGAAGGACAAGGCATCCACTTTCCAAGCTTGGCTGTGGGGAGTCCTTGTGCAGAATTAGTCCAATTGGTATTTCTGAGGGGAGTCAAACAGGTATATCTCTGGGCTCCCCCAATTGTTTCTCAAAATGTTGAATATCTATGGTTCCAGTTTCCACTTGTGTGGGTCCATGAGATTTCTGCTTAAGTCATCTGCCAGTGAATTTAGCTTGCCTGGCAGGAATTGAGCTTGTAAGTGCACTTGGTAGCTCAAGACTGTGTTCCACAGAGCCATGACTAGTCTGCAGAGAGGATACGAGTGGGTTCCCCCCTAATTGTTTATGTACCACATAACAGTGGTGTTTTATGTCTTTACCAATAATTATCCTGGAAGAATGTGGTCCTTGAAGGCTGTCAGTGAATTCTGTACAGCTAACATCTTTTTTTGAGTGATATGCAGGTGCATCTGACTCGGGTTCCATTTCCCCTGAATGTACTGCCCTTCCAAGTGAGCCCCCCCATGCATAGTCTGATGTGTCTGTTGTTAGGATTTGGGTGGCAGGGGGTAGAATGAATGGCAGTCCCTTGCTGTGGTAGCAGGCCTCTGTCCACCAAAGGAACTCTGTATTTATACAAGGAATGATAGGAATCATTGATTACAGATCCTGTGAATATTGACACCATAGGCTTTTTAGATACCATTGTAGTTTCCTCATATGCAACCTTGTATATGGAATTAGTAGAATACAAGAGGCCATGAACTCCAGGGCTTTCAGGATTTTCCTTGCAGATAGCTGGGTCTTTGTGGCCAGTAGTTTGAAGTAGGTTACTAAATAAACTTGTTTCTCTGGCGTGAGGAAAGCCATCTGGGATGTTGTGTTCAAGCTTGCTCCCAGGAATACAATTTGTTGGCAGGGTACTAGATGAGATTTCTTTTCATTTATGGTGTACCCCAGTGAGGTTAGAAGTTTCTTTACAAACGCCAGATGATTTAATAGCATGTCCTGGCTTTCTGCCTGAATTAGACAATTGTCCAGGTATGGATATATTTGAATATTTCTTTGCCTGCAAAATGCAATGACTGGAGCTAGCAACTTTGTGAATACCCTGGGCAAAGCAGATAAGCCAAAGAGAAGTGCAGAGAACTGATAGTGCATGTAGCCTACTCTGAAGCGCAGGCATTTCCTGTAAGATTTCCTTATTAGAAGGTGCAGGTAAGCTTCCTTTAAGTTTAAGGTTGCCAGCCAGGCATCTTTGCTTAGCATAGGAAGCAGATGATGAAGTGTTAGCATTTTGAATTTTGGAATTACCAAGAAGGTGTTTAGAATAGAGAGGTCCAGGATAGGACATCAGTAGCTGTCTTTTCTGGGTACCAGGAAAAGTCGTGATTAAAAACCTTGTCCCCTTTGTTCTACTGGGACAGGTTGAATAGCCCTGATACTTAAAAGAGAAAGAACCTTCTGTTGAGCCTCTGCCCACTGATTTGGGGGTAGGTCTGGCCAACAGTTCAGGGTTGGTAAGGTATGGAAGTGGAATCTGTATCCTTGGGAAACTATATTTAAAACCCATTCATCCTGGGTAATGAGGTAATGAGTTCCCAGCATGCAGTGCAATCTTTCCCCCTAAGGGAGCATGCAGTAGAGCAGGACTGGGAAAGTTTAAGGTTAAAAAACACAAATCTTAAGAGGAGCAGACCAAAAATATGAGGTACGAATCTAGACATTCTGTGGAAATCTGGACAGTTGAGAGTTGTATCTATGTTAGAGATGTGAGAAGGAGGAAACACTGGAAACATTTGTGGCCATATAAAAAGCATGGGGAAGATGGCGCAGATAATTTATATTCTGTCTGTTTTGGAGAAATGTAGTATTACATGGGATTCCCCATAATATTAACATCCTCCTAGAGGGACTATAACATGTTAACATTCATTTTAATTGCAGAGCAGAAATGCATTACATGTTTGTGGAAGTTAGAAGTACTATTCAAGAGCACCGCAAACAGAAAATGCCAAGAGGCAATTCAGTGGGAAGTTGCTGTTGCCAAAGAAAAGGGGTTCAGGGTTTGAACACGCACTTGACAGTTAAAGTTCTGCTGTTTGGAAGCATCATGGTTAATGGGGTAGTGGGCCTAGATGGAGGAAGCATACCCTAGGAGAAATAATTAACGGCAATCACTAGATTTTACAGTAGAAGAATTAAAAAAAAAAATAAGCAAGGTGCCCAAAATAAACACTGTATCTGTATACTTTATACAGAAACAGACAGTCTGGTAGGATAGGGTCCAATGATAATGTCATTAATTACTTGAGGTAAGAGGATAGGGGACACATATCATATTATCTTTTTTCATGTTTGTCTATTCCTAAGTGTAACTGCAACACTAGCCCCCCACCCACACCAAATATGACAGTTGGGATTAGGTTACTGATTAGGACAATGACAAGTAGAAGCTTACGTATTCACAATGCAGTGCTTTTCTCAGGCTAACCTTGTCATACCAATTTTTGACAACCTCAGCAACTGGCCATAGCCAGAAATGCAACCATGACTGTAATTCTATAGCTTAGCTAGGCATAGACTGGTAGCTAGGGGTTATTTAAAGAGTGTAGCTGTACTTTTATTTTTTGTTCCACAGTGTGTGATACATCTAGAATGGAAACACATTATGCAACTTGCTGAATATATTCAACAGATATTTTAAATAAATCCTTCATAAAATTAATTTTTAATACTGTAAGGTCTCAGAAGTTTGATTTACTTTAGCCTTAAATGACCTCACTGGAGGGCTGTCTTTTATAGACTTTAATGGATGTACCACTACAAATGCATAGGGTAACATCCACTAATGCCTAGGGATGTAATTACATGTTGCCTTCTGTGGGGATTCTCCCTGAGGCTAAAGAAGAAATAGGTGATGTGTTTTAATAAAAAGTTTGCAATGCTTTTGTAATAAAATGTGTTCTATGTTAAATATAATGTATATCAGTAGAAAAAATAGTGTGACATTTAAGTTATCAAGTGCTGCACTGTCTCTCAGCTGTGTAACTGTACACTTTAAATTTGTTTTCTAGGTAAGAACACATACAATTTGATCATTTTTAGATAAGCCCTGTGAATACAAGACAGTTGAACATTTGACATAATGTAGATTACTTCAGCATCTGAGTTTTTGGTAAAACCATTTATACAATCCAAACAAAGTGAGAGTAGGAAATACATATATTTTCACAAAAGAGCGTAGTACAAAAATAGCTTTGAAGAATCTATCTTAGTATGTTCAGAAATTGGCATTATTTTTATAATTTATTTGGTCAAATATTCCTTTACAGAAACTGTGCAGCATTTCCAAAAGAATTTAGAAGGAAAAGGAGGGAGAGAGTCAGGGTGGATTTGAGTTAATGGGTAATGTAGTCCAGTTTCATAATACTTGCATGCAATTATTCTTAAGGAGATTGCAGATTGTGGGGAGAGTTTAGGAAAGCAGTGGTTAAGTAATATTTGAAATATGGAAGCTGGCAGCTTTTGCTTCTTTATTTTTTTCTAATTTCTATGTAAACCTGATTTTTTGGGTGAATGGAAGATATTTCCAATGTTACGGGCAATGACGGAGAAGCTATAGTCTGTGATACATGATAGTGCCATTAGTGTTTGCAGGAGAGTCTTGTGGTGATGGTGGGAGTTTATCTACGTTTTTAATCTGAGGATATGATCCTTATGCAGCCGGCTATGAAGGTAGAAGGGCAGCAGTTTTAACAGAACTTGAGTCTACAGTAAGTGGGATCTCTTTTTTACTGGTAAACATTTTGCTTTGGTTAGAGAAGTAATTTTCTCCTTTGGAGATGGTCTACGGCTTTGAAATGTTTGTACATTTGAAATGTGATTTTTAAATGATCTAGAAATGAAAGGAAGGGTGTATTTTAAGAATGTTTGAAACAGAACTTCAGTGATGAATCCTCAAGATTTAGTTAGACCTCACAAGTCATGCCAATTTAAGCCCTGATTATAACCCTAATACTTAGTCTGAGATTAAATTTGTTTTCATCTCTTGAGAGAGAGGGTTAAACTTCTTAATATGGTGTACCTGAAGTAAGCCTGAATATTTATGCATGCACTTTGAGACTAATCCTGCCTCTGTTTTAGGATAATTAGATTTCACAATCATAAAAATAACATTATACCTAGCTCTAATGTGTATCCATCTTTACTATAGCTGTAATGGTTAAATTTACTATGGCAGCTACAGCTATATCCTAAATAAGCCTGTATCCTATACAGATGGTTTGCCAAAGACTAGCCTAATCCTCAGAGTCCAAGGTAATCCTAACTTTTCCCCTAAATTTATCCTTAGGCTATAATTTGAGGGGGCTTAGGATGGACATGGAATTCGGGATATTCTTGCGGTAGTTCTATGACTTATAGTTAAGTTATCAACCAAGCTTATTTTTCCACTTAGTCTTACTGTGGGCATTAACAGCCTATACCTAACCCTTATCCCATCCATTCAGTAGTAATTAGTCATTTAGATTCTGTTCATAGGAAGATGGACAGTTGCATTGCTTAACATGAAGGCAAAGATTTTCTATAGGTTTTGGAGTTACAGAGTTATAAATCTTTCTCACTGCAGTCTTTATCTGTTGGTGAAGATTGATGTCCCTGATTCTAAGTTCTTGTGGCAGTACTGGCTTTGTGGAGATGAGGTCTAGTACAGCTGGGCTTCTAATGGTGCAGTAAGGGAAATTGAGATTGCCCCTCAAAAGTCGAAGCTGCTGAATAAAAGGACAGAGCCTGCAATCTATTTGGTTATGAACTTTAAAGGTTTTTCTAATTGTTAGATATGTTTAGTGAGATAAACTCCAGAGAAGTCATTGTACTTGATAGCTGGACTGATCAATATTGAGTAAAACAGAGCGGTTACCTTTTCAAACCTTGATATTTGTTTGGCAATTAGTTGGGCTAAATGAAAATATTTCCTGACTTCTGTTGTCACATGATTGCCAAAACTTGGAGCTATCAAGTACCCAAGTTCCTGACTTCATTTTTGTTTTGTAGTGTGGTGCAGCGGTAGCATTGTTACCTCACAGCAAAAGGTTCTCCCATTCGATTCTCGGCTGGAGCGCCTTCTGTGTAGAGTCTGCATGTCTTCCCTGTGGTCGAGTGGTATTCGAAAGACATGCGTAGAATGGGTGTGCCTTCATTGATGGTTGGGCATTGAGCTGGCACCTTGGCACCTGTAAAAAATCTACTGCCAATCATTAGTGGACCGGAGTTCCGCTGCGGTGACCCCTAAATCGGGAAAAGCTGAAAGAAAAACAACGTGTTTTCTTTGCACTGCAATGAAGAGGAAGGGGGGTTGTCTACCAAAAGTCTTTCAAAGTAATTTTATTTTACTTTTTAGCATTTACTTTGAGCCCATTTTATTTTTTATTTATTTAACTTTGTTTACTGGCAAAGCCCAACTGGGACAGAGCACATATTCAGCAGAGGCCTGGGGAGAAATGCTCCAGTAGCATGTGTTTGGAATGTGGGAGGTAACCAGACCACCTGCTGGAAACCCACACGAATGCAAGGAACATATGCAGACTCCATATAGAAGGTACCCCACTCAAAAATTGAACCAGAGAGTCTCTTGCTATGAGGCAACACTGCACTGCCCAATACACCAAAATGTTACTAGGGATAAGTCATTTTGGAATGATTAGGTGTCACTGGCTGATTTAACTGCAACCCCAGTTTGGAGTCACCTATGTACTTTGTTAGCCAGAGGGTTTGGGACTTTGCTTTGATAAATGAAAGCTAAATACAAAAACAAAATAGGTATTCTAATGGAAAGCCCTGATAAACACTTTCCAGCAAGACATCTGCAAGTTGCAGTTCTGTCTTACAGCTAGTTTGCCATTCATCTTGATATGTATAGATTGATTTTTTAAACATTTAGGTTTTTTTTGTTGCCATCATGATATTGAAGGCTTTGACCAAATAAAATATGCCATGTGCACTACATGATCATCATCTACAGCCTTGGTAAGTCTCTCAAAGGTGTTCACTTAGGTTAAGAATACAGGATCAACCATTCAAAAAGCCAAGCTGTTGGAGGCCCAAGTCAAGTAAGATTCTTGATATCCCAGTTTGAGGTCACAGTACGCTTCATGGCCTTGCAGATAAAGTTTGTAAGGTTGATGGGCTTGTAATTACCTGGGTGGTTTTCAAGGCCACTGTGGTGTACCACTCATTAGGGACAAAAGCAGCAGCTAAATGTAGTTGCAATTTAAGGATTGTGTTTTCAAGGGCATGTTTAGCATGGTTAATTAACAAACCAGGAATACTGCCAGATTCCATGAAGAAAGTGTTTCTGCTCTTGATTAGCACTTTTACTCAGTGCATGACGGTTAATGACAATTTGGAGGGTGGTAAGGGATTTAGGTATGTTGTGGTTTTAACCAAAAGTCAAAGGGTTAAGTTGTCACTAAATATGTTTACAAGGATATTGGCAATGTCTATTGAGTCAGAATAGGATATATTGTTATGAATACGTTGAGAGCAATATAATGTATTGTTACCTTTCTAACATGGCTTACGGTGTTAGAATTGCCTCTGGCTTTAGAAGCCAGCCTATTGATGTTCTCCTTTAGTGGACCTGATAGTATTCTTCTTTTATTTTGTAATACATTTGGTGATATCCTTGAAGGGTTTAAGAAGTATTTATTTATTCATGGACTTGTATCTCCAGGGTGCTTTGTTTTTGAATTTCAGATTGTATTTGGTTCTGGTAGGGACCGCTAGCTCTATCTAGATTTCTAAGTGAGAGTAGCATTCATTAGTGGATCTTACTGCTGTATTAAGGTTAAGGGGAGGTGCAGTCATAAGGCAATTTTAATATTTTGTCACAGAGTAGGTTGAGGTTGACATGCTTGGAGTCAGTTTTAGAGGAGTTTGTTGTAGGAACATTTGGGTATTTCAGATCACAAGTTTATGGTCGGAGTTCACTCTAGAATGAGATTCTAGAGAAGTAGTAGAACAGGAAGCCATATTTTATGAATCAAGTCAAGAATGTTTCCTTTAGAAGGTTTATTTACCAACTGCACAAAGAATCTGTTTTTAAGTCTAGAAATGTGAATGCATATTCTACATCAGAAGTATAGGTATCCCAGTTTTTGAAGGGTAAATTCACTCAAAATTATAGAGTTTTTGCAAATAAGGAGATCATTTAGACCACTGAGAAATCCTGCATGGTCACCAGGGACAAAGAAGGTGTTCTGTAAGACACTCTTTAAAAAAGCCACTGGATGACATCAAATGCTTTAGTCAGTATGCAGAAGACTTAAAGTGAGAGGAGAAAGACCATCCTTAACAAAATAAGCTGGCCTGTCAAGTATCTTGTCCCAAGTTAACACACACTGTGGACCACCCTGGAATGACAGCAGCTATTTAACAATGTAATGAGGCCAATTATCTTTTGTTTATATTTGTATATCATTTGAGCTGAAGGAAGAATTTGTAATGTATGGAAGGATTGAAATGTCTCTGTATATTCGTCAGGAATTTTACATATCAACTTGCTCCACTACCATGCTGTAGACATGTTTGTCATGAGATAGGATCCTTAGGTTTCTTGTAACATTGAAGATCTTGGCACCTAAAAGATAGCTCATCATAATCCTCTGCTTTTCCAGCGTTGGCAGCTATGAATCAAAGTACCTGACAGTAGCCATTGATTGTTAAAACATTTTTTTTTTGCTACTCTGATTCAAAGCAGTAGATTTGGAATGTTTTGATTTAGTATGACTATTTCTGGAAAGTTTGTATGATGTTTACATAGGCCTAGAAATGCAGCCATATTAAAGCAGACTTACATCTTCATTTTGCATTTTATATACAGATTCAACAGAAAGGAATGTTTCCATAACATTCATTCAAGGATACTGTTAAGAGTAAAATGTGCTAACAGCATGTGCAGTACATAACGTACAAACAGGCTTGCAGAGTAGTCCACAGAAGTTTGGTATAGACTCTCGAGAGTGAGTGCAGAAGTCAGGTCAAATAGCTAGCATTCCATAATATTAATTGTAATATCCAGGAGAAAGGGAATATGAGTGCAGATGGTACGGACATTTTAATTCAGTCTTTCACTTTATCAGCACTGTTATTGGAGGCAATAAGATGAATTCAGATGTTGACATCCACCTCGAATGTAAATAATAAAACATTCTTAACCAAACTGCAGTGTATGCAGACTTTTGTTCTGAGAAGTACAAGAATACTTGACACATAAAGAAGAGACTGGCACCTGTTTAGCGCAGTTTTGGGTAATTAAAAGACAAATACATTCAATCCAGTCACATTCCAGTTATTTCCAGATCAGTCCAGTATTCTACAGTCTTATGAATTCTTAAACATGAGGTAGATGAGTTGCCTGATTTTTTTGTTGGGACTTGGTGCTTATTTCTAGGAGACCTTGAGAGCCATTGATTTACAGCCTCAGCATAAGCCATTTTGATGTGATTATAGAAAAATTGTGATGGCGGTATATGAAGCTCTGAGGAAAAGTGTTTTAGGAAAGTGGGAAGTGTCTAGATTAATTGGGTATTTACACCCATCAAAGATAGACGAGTATTATATGTGGACATGACACAGAGACCTAGTGCTAAAAGACATGTCCAGTGCTTAGGTGTTTACTCTGCTGAAAAGAGCAGAATCAGATAAGTTCCAGCTGGAATATTTTGTGGAAGTAATGCTGATTTTGCCCTAAATTTTGTTTTTTCAAGAAGAGGTACAATTTGGAAATCCTCTGGATAATGTAGCAAAAACAAAAAGCTTTACCTGTAGGCAAAAAAGGGTACCTTTAACTATGTTCATTTTTTATGTTGACAATGGTGATTTTTTTTTTCTCATAGATGGACACTTTTTTTTACCTGTATGCACACTTATCTTGTTTATTTAGTTAAGTATACATTGTCTCCATTTTATGTTGAGGTCTTCATGAGAGAATATATGATCACTTTACAGACCACTAAAACAAAAACATCAACAATGATGTTTTTAAATACAGAAAATTGCAGTAGTGAGCAGATTAAATTTGGGAGGGGTGGTGATTAGAATAACATTTTGGGATGCAGAGAATTAATTTGGCTGAATACTTTGGATGCCTTTGATAAATGGGCATTTGAATATTAACTGTAAACTATTCTTCATTTGCTATTGCAATCTAATTTTTAACACAGTTGTGTTTGCTCTTGCATGATTAATTCTAATCGATCATTGCAAAGTAAAGGGTGGGTATTTCAATAGATCAGTAATGTTCTGAAGAGGTCTGAAAATAGGGAGAATGTTCTGAAGAAGTCTGAGAATAGGGAGAATGTTCTGAAGAAGTCTGAGAATAGGGAGAAAAGTGCTAAAGGTACTACGCTGAGTTTGCTGTTTGTTCTGCATTTTTAGCAGTGAATTTTGATGCACAATACTATATTTTCTTTTTTTAGTGATTGTGGGATTCTGTGACTGTGAACATAAAATAAAAGCAAATGTAAAATAAAAAATTGCTTCCAATCGAGCTCACCTTTCTCTTCCCTTGCTGGTTGCAGTTCTTTCTTTACATGCAGTATAGTTCTACTCATGACCCCCCCCCCAAATTAATCTGAAGAATTTTTGAAGTTTCAGATCCTTGCCTTTTTTTTCTCTACAAGGAAAGTTCCATATTGCAAAGCAGTAACCATGTGCCTTTATGTTTTTACTGTAGGTTTTATCCACCCTGTCTTTGGCTGAGCCTAACATTTCTCTTTCTAATGGGAGTTCAGACGAAAGTTCATTAGCCATTTAAGGCTAAAATAATAGGCATACCTTGCAAAACTCTTATGATACATATACATGTATGTGTGTGTATGCATGTGTATCTCTCTCTCTCTCTCTCTCTATATATATATATATATATATATATATATATATGCGTGTATATAGATATAGTTATAGATAGGCTTCCCTTTGAGGTTAAAAGGACTGCAATTAGAATCTCTAAAACTGTGAAGGAATAGCCCCAATCCATCAATGAATTGTGGAGCTCACCATTTCAATATTACTGCTTCTGAAACTCTGACCCTTCTCATTTTTCAGGGAGAGTGCACTTCATACTCCTGCTCAGTATATTTACTAACTCTTTTTTTTTTTTAAACAAGTTTATTGTTTTAACATACAAGAGAAATATCATAACAATTTTATACAAGTAATTAAAATAGATATGATTATAACATTCAACAAAACAACCAAAGTATTTACAAAGATATCCACTACAATCAGATCAATTAATTAAACTAAAATACCATGCTATTGAAGTTAAGATTTTTTTAACAGGTTTTGTAAATTATCCCATACAATATAATAAGATGTTTTTCTAGTTGTTCTTGACCTTATTGTGTTTATTTCCATATGGCACACTATATTCATAACATTTTTAAATTCATTGAACGAAGGAGGTGTATCTGAAATCCAATTTCTGGTTATTATTTTCCTAGCCACTGCTAGAATAGACCATAACAAGGCGTAATCTTTTTAACACTTTGAGGTACAGGTGTGTTGAATAATATAAGAGATTTAGAAATAATGAAATTATCTGTAAAAAGAGCCTGCAAAAAATCATTAATTGACTTCCAATATTCTTTCAATTTTATACAGTCATAAAACATATGAGCCCAGTCAGCATTAATTTCTACATTACATCTTTTACATAGATTATCTTTATTATTTATTTTATTCATCATCAAAGGTGTATAAAAAGATCTATGTAAAAATTTCCATGTAAAAAGTCTCCAGACAATGGAAGATGTAGTTTTGTAGGCAGATTCCAATATATATTGTTTATCTTGTTGATTTGGTGGGTCCCCATTAATGGAAGTGAATTAATTCCAGTAGGTATCTACACTGTAAAAAGTTTCTTGTCTGATAATTTTATGTATCAGAAACTTTATGTTGTAAATTTAATATCAAGTAATCAATCAGTGTTGGAATAGATTCTTTAACTGTTAAAGACATTAGATCTATTTTATCAATGAGATGTTGTCTAAAGGTCTGAACCTCTAACCAGCAAGTTTCTCTTAGATCAAATTCTTGTTTTAAAAAATCTAGATTTTTAACTTTATTATCAGATATCAACTGATACCAGTACTTTAGATCATTATCTATAGCTAAATGGGTTCCTTCATACATTATAGGAATATAATAAAATTCCATTCCCTATATTTAGGATGCATGAATATAAAGTTACGATAGCTAATAATAATGTTTAATGGGTAACTAACTATATGTTTAGGTGTAATAGGTGAAGTACACAATTCCTTTAGTAACCATAACATGGAGTTATTTACAATCATATTTTTATGTGTTAAGGAGATTTTCATGAAGTGCATACTAATTAGCTCCCAGTAATCTTTCCATTTTGCAACATATGACTGATCTACAATAGAAGAGATAGTATATAAATTAAAGTCTGGAAAAGAAATACCCCCTTGAGACCAGCTATTAGTATGTTTCTTTAATGCAATCCTATGTCTATTAGGTGCCCATAGGAAATTTAACATTAGTGTATTCAGTTTTTTGATAATTATTTTTGTAGGTGAAAGTATTATTGATTGTATTAAGTATAAAATCTTGGGGAATATTATCATTTTAATAATTGTAAGTCTCTCTTCCATAGTAAAAACATATTATTCCAGGTATTAAAAGATTTTGTATATTAAGAAAACAGGTATTATAATTATTATATATAATAGATTTAATATCTTTAGATAATATTATACCTAAATAAGTTATCTGACCTGAATTGGGTACATATTTAGTAAAATCACTAATGAGAATATTTTTTCGTGTATATATAGGTAGTATTTTAGTTTTTATTCATTGAATATTAAACCAGAAATACTTTTAAAATTCATCATTTTATCAAATAGAGACTGCATAGAAGAATTAGATCCTGCTGATGTAATTAGAACATCATCTGCAAAAAGTTGAATTTTAGATATTGTATTTTCATCTATTTCAAAACCCTCTATGTCAGTACTGTTTCTGATCAAATTAGCTCCGTTATTAAAGTGAATAATAGTAGAGTGAACACCCTTGTTTTGTACCTTTAAAAATGGGTATTTTTTGTGAGACATATGTTCCTACCTTAATATAAGCCAATGTTCCTTTGTATAAATGATCAATTAGATTTACAAATGCATCTGAGAAGTTTGTGCACTTCAGTAAGGTAAACAGATAGTCCCAACTTACTGAATCAAATGCTGAACTTATATCAAGACTAATAAGTGTTAAATCTTTCTTTTTCCTATTTGCAAAATCAATTAATGTTAGAGTTCTCCTTATATTATCAAAAGTATTTCTATTTACAATGAAGCCTGTCTGATCTATATCTATAATGCCAGGGATGATTGTCTTCAATTTATCAGCAAAAATACTCATAAACATTTTATAATTAACATTAAGTAATGAGATGGGTCGATAGTTGGATCTTTATTAGGTAATAAAATTGGAGAAATAAATATATAAAAATCTTATGTATTAATGAATATGTACTTTTAGAAAGGATTTTATATATCTCTGGTATAATACCATCATTAGCTTTGTTTGATTTAAGCTTGTTTATTTGTGTAACAACCTCTGTATATGAAATACTTTTGTCCAATAGTTTAATCTGTTGTTTATTTTTTATTCATGTTTGTGGTTATAAACTCCTTTATTATATCTTTAGGTTCCATATTAATGTTATTATGGTTAATTTTGTGAAAGTGATTTCTAAATTCATCTAGTATTTCTGGTAGACTAGAAACATTCTTCTTTTCCTTAAGATTTCTTTGATATGATTTTGTTTATTCAACCTTTTTGTTTTATTTTTAAGTCTATGTAAGTATTGGGGCTTATTGGAGTAAGACAAAACTTGTATCTTCTCTTAGAGTTATTTAACTTTGTTAAAATTTCTTTGTATTTCTCGTTTAGTTTGTTTATTTCTTCAATGACTTTCTTATCCATAATATTTTCTTTATTATTATGTTTATAAGAGTCTAATTTACTTTGAATATCTAACAATTCCTTATCCCAAGATTTCCTTTTATTATTATACCATCTGATACTTTGTCCATATAAATATGATTTTAAGGCATCCCAAACATAGACAATGGAGACTTCAGGTGTATTATTTATGTCTAGAAAATGTTGTACTTCTGAAAGTATATATTCTTTATAGTCTTTTAGTTGAGTTAAGTATGCTGGTATCCTTTTGATCTGAACATTGTGAGTATTTTTTATCATGAACTCAAAAACAATTGAATTATGATCAGATATAGAACATGAAATGATTTTGGAATTAATTAAATTTGTTATCATCTGGTTAGAAATAAAGACCCTATCTATTTTTGAATAAGTTTTGTATCTGTTGGAAAAAAAGGTGTATGGTAATGATTTTGAATCTATCTGATTATTAATATCATTTAAATGATAAAAAATCATTTAAATGTTTTGCATTAGATGTAATTTTCCTTTTTCCTATAGTGGTAGTGTCACTTTCATGTAGTATACAATTAAAGTCACCAGCTAAAATAATATCTCCTATAGAGAATGATATGATCTTATCAAGATGGTGTTTCACTGTATTAATACCAATTGTAACCATACAAAACATTCCTTTGTCATCCTGATAAGACTTAATAGTTTTAGGAATGGGCATACTTTTATTCCATAAAATAGCCTTTTCTGAGTGTGCTCTTAACTTACCAATACTGTATATCTGATATCTTTTTTCAAGAGATGAGTTTTTGAAGGAAGACTAAGTTGTTATTCAATCCATTAATGTTTAAAGAAATTCCTTTTAGAGATGTCATTTGGCATTTTTAAAACATAAGAATCTTATGATCAAAATAACAATTAACAAAATAAGTAATGTTACATCTCCTTCTTTAGGTGTACCTTTAAATATAGCTGTATTTATTGAATCTCTTATGGGATTTTGTATAAGATTCAATTTTGTTTGTAGTGACAATGAGTTTACAAAATGTATTGTGGATGTCAGAACTATATACATACAACAATGAACAAGAGAAAATAATGTAAGGATTAAACCTTGCACCCAGCCTGGAGTTAAAACTCAACTTAGAGTTAGTATATACTCAGCTACCACCTTATCAATTTAATACTAGTTATATTTAACATTAAATTAACAACTTTCAATTAGATTATCTAGCAAGACAAAACTACACATTTGATAAAACAGCATCATATAAACTAAGATAAACTTTTTTAAAACTATTCATACTACTATATACATCTAATATAATACATTTGTATTCAAATAGCATTCAAATAAACTTGATATTAGGAACCAAGAGAGAGAGAGAAAATAAAAGACGGAGAGAGGGAGAGAGAAAAAAAAGAAAAAAAAAAAAAAAAAAAAATATTTTCATATTAATTTATTCAAAGTTGTTTGTAAAAGTTCTAATAAATATTTTCTAAAAAACTTTGGCTAATATGGTTCAGACATTACATATATTAAGATGCATCTATTTTCTGTCATGTAAATATAGTTAACAGCTTCCAAAAAACCAAACCTTGAATTACTTGTATCTGAGCTTTTTCCCATACTTTATTGTCAGTAAATAAATAAATATTATATTTATTAGAAATTGTTATAAATCACTGCATATATATATAAAAAATCTCAAACACATGCATTATTATTAAGAAAGCCATCTGTATTTTGATAAATCAAATGAGTTATAGTAATGTATATGTTTAAATCATTAGGTTTTAATAAATTAGTAGTATGCTGCAGTCAAGTAAACTTTTCAAAATATTTGTATAAATGAACTGCATCATTTAAAATCATTATAACTGACATATTTTATAAATTATAACATAAATACTTAAGTAATTGTATAAAATAACTCACATTTAAATGTTAAGTCAAAGGTCAAATTGACCTTAACATTTTGGTGGGAATCTTGTTAAAACTAGTGACAAACATTCATTTAGCAGTATAAATGCATCTAAATATAACAAAACCTTCACAAGTATTTTACAGGTTATTACAGCCTCTATGCAAGTGAAAATAGCCCAAAGTTATTAATAAGTAATAAAACTCAATATTTTTGTTTTATACAAATCTTATTATTTACTGTGCCTGTATGATCAAAAGCATTTCAATATATTAATATGAAAGAAAATAAAGAAAGAATAAAGAAAGAAAAAGAGAGTAGAAAATAAAAAGAGTAAAGCAGAGATAGAAAATGTAAAAGGAAGCTATAAAAGTATTTACAATGGAATATTACTTACTTATATTAATAAAATGGAAATAAAACATATTATTTACTATTATTTAGTTCTAATTATTATTAATTAAAGCATGACAGATTATTGTAAACAAGCATAAGCAATATAATCAAGAAAGTATAATTAGCAATAGTATTTAAACAACATATAAACTTTTACAAGGAATAAATAAGTTATTATTCCATTGATCATATTTTCATTACACTTCTCCCACTACATAATCTAAATAGAATGTCATTGAAACAAACTGAATGATAGCTTGTTATTAGTTCCTTAGATATTTTGACTGATTATGAAACAAAACATTTCTTTGCACACAAAAAATAACTTTGATTAAATCATTTTCAAAATAATTTGTGGCTTTCTGGAAATGCAGTAACTATATTTAAAAAGATTAATAATGAAAAAAAAAAAAACATAGAACAAATCATTAGTTTTTAGTCTCTTCTTCTCTGAAGTCTTCCAACCTCTTTAATGAAGGACTAGCCCACTCCATTTCCTCTATTTTATCCAAAATCTTATTTTTTTGATAAACAGTAATGCAGAGTCTAAGTCATCAAAATTTTAGGACCATCAGGAAGGAAGATTTTTAGCTTGGCAGGAAACAGAAGGTATGTTTTAAACTGTGTTTTAAGCTCCCTTATTAGTGGCAGAAAAACTTTTCTTTTAGCAATTACCAAGGAAGAATAGTCATTGTCAAAACACACAGTTGTCTCATTAATCTTAACAGGAGCTTTAGCCCAAGTAGATTTAAGAACCATCTCTTTATCAAAAGATGATAGAAATCTAACTATAACTGATCTAGGATAGTTTTGGTAGAGTTAGTATTAGCTATAGATCTATGTGCTCATACTTCTTGTAAGTCTAAAGTTTTAGAGCCATGTTGTTAAAAAAGTAATATTGTTACCTTCAATATTTTCTGGCAGTCCAAAAATCCTAATGTTATTGATCTATTTTCCAGGTCATCAAGCTTTGTTTGTAGATGTGTATTTTGTTTCAGCAAAAACTCTATGTTGATTTCCTGTTCTTGGATTATATTTTCCATGTCATTTACAGTCTCTTCTATGCCTGCAATCTGGATCTTCTGTTGTTGCAAATCTATATGTAACAAGTCTATTTGTTTTGTAGTTTTTTCTATGAAGGTATCAATTTTAGTATCCAGTTTATCCATCTTAGCAGTAAGTTGCTGGATTGTAGATATCAGAGACTGAAGTTCTTTCTTGATGCTGGAGTCTTGAGAATTTGTCTTCCTGGAACTCATTTCAAACAGAGAAACTGACAAGAAAATTTCCAAGGTGATTTCTGACAGGAATATTTTTAAAATTTCCTTTCTTTTTTAGATATAGTTCAAGAAATAGATAAAACAAACATATTTAGAAAGAAAATTACTTCATAAATTAATTTTTTAAGTAATTATTTCCTGTCAGTGCAGTGAAATTTGTGGAGCTGAAGAAATCTGCTGCTATCCTGTGTTCATCCTTGGCCACGCCCCTATATTTACTAACTCTGAGGTTACTGTATCTCAGATTATAGTGCACACTTTGAGATGGTGCAGCCTTGCTCTTAGTATATACCCTCTCAGTTTTTGGGAATCCTTAATTATACATATTATATTATATTATATTATATTATATTATATTATATTATATTATATTATATTTTATATGTACTTACTGATTCTTCAGCTTAAGTGATAATACATACTGTATGCATCACAGGAGTGACAGTCTACTGTTATGGAAGTATAAGTCACTGCCATTGTTAGGTCAACTTTGTGTTGCTGTTTCCTTGTTTAGGCATTATCTACAGATATAGGGATAACATGTTTTGTACCAAATAAATGTAGCCCTTTGGAAATGCACTAAGCAAATTAATGTCTTGCCACCTGAGTCTTGGCCTAGTCATTCAAAGATTACTAACATAAAGAATTTTCCCTTAAAATTAATGAACTGCAGCTTATGAATTCTCATCATAATTTTGCCAAATGCATGGATACCATAATAAAAAGGAGACGGCTGCTAAATTTATGTACTGGCTACTGGGCAGTATGAATTACCATTGTGAAATCTCTTCCCATAAAAGCAAGTTGTCATACATTTCTAGAAAGAAGTATCCAGATAGTGGGACTATACTACTGCTGCCATATATTCCTACTGCCTATTTAATATGTATGCAAGCATCAGGGATGTTATTACTTTTCCTTTTTCTCCCTTGCTTTTTGCATTTTCACAGAGTTCTCTTAATTCCATTTTTCCTAATGAATTTTTCTATTAAATTTCAAATTGTGACTAGCGTTGTGACGATGGTATCCTAGCCCTTCTCTTAAAATAACATGTTTTCATTATCCTTATCTGTGCAACAAAGATCAGCTTTTATCTGTGACACAGCATCACATAAGGGATTCCTATTTCTGATCCTAATATTGCTCACTCTGCTGAACACACTTGTGATTTACTGGTTACTTTACCTAGGTAATTTTAATGCAGTCACTGAATAAGTAAATGAAACAAAAGATGAAACAAATAATTAAAAAAAAATTATTTGAGCGATTTGATGACTTCTCGTTGGTTGTACTGACATATCTATTCCTAGTGAACAATGCTGATTTATGGCAGCTCTTACATAATCGAACTATCTATGTGGAAAAAGCCTACATATATTCAGTCATAGTTAAATCCATCTTCTAGAGTGACCATTAACATTACAGAAGCTCTATTTTCTAAGCCCGTTCTCTAATGAGTAAAAACTTAACCCATAAAAGGCTAGCATTTTAGCAATGTCACAATCTTCTGAGCTGGGATTAAATTCCTGGCTTTCTGAGGTGCTGATAATATGCCACCACTTTTACAGCAATAAAGCATCATGAAGATAAATGGCATATTAAGAGAAACTGTTTGCTGACAATGTGTAACTTTTATTAATGGTTTCATTAAGTAATGGGTTTGAAGTAAACTGTGATGCTGTTGATTTATGACATCATTAAAATAAGTAGATAATTATTCAACAAGTCCCAATTTATGTTCTAATATGTATTGCTGCATTTCTCGAAAATATACAGTAAAAGACATATTTAAACATTTCTTAATGTTCTCCTTCCTTTAATATATAAGAACAGAAAAAAGCAGTTGTGATGACTTTCCTGCAAAGAAATGTAATAGCAAGCACTATTTTGCATGAAAATGTTACAAGACAGCCGTGTCCCAAATTGTCATATAGCTGATGGTTTCCTCATTCCTCTCAGAGAAAAATGTACATTAGTAAACAATGTATTTGAAACTGTTGAGCTTGCTTCATTTCTTCAGCAAGCATTCCTCTTACTAAAGATATGGTTCTCCATTCAGATCATTTATACCAATGGTAGTAAGCTAATACAAGAGAAAATGACTAACTTATCAATGTTAAGAGTGACTGTGAAGCCATCAGATGACATGAGGCTACGACTTCTGTCTTTGCCTTAGTTATAGCTTTATGAGATAATGTTTTTAATTAGCTGTAGGATGGTGAAATGTAGTAAGTTGCATTCAAAGTAGTGAATCCAGTTAGGAAAATTAACCAGTTAAGTGTAAAGTGACTGGTACTTATTTCACAATGGCATAAATCTGCATGATTCTGTACAGCATAATGTTTAAAATCCTTGTTTTTATAATGAAGGCTAGTCCGGATTGTATATTGTTATATTGCTTTTTTTTTTTTGTAGTGTAAAAGAATATAATGCAGTTAAATCCAATTCGTTTTTAGGCATGCATTTTAAAGTGTAGCTTCTATTTTCAAATATCTAGTACACTACATTCCAATTAGTACATACAAAGAAGCATGTATTTTGATACTTTTGTTAACTGCTGAAAACTCATATTGTGTGAAAGTTTGGTGCTATATAAACAACAGAGAGTTTACCATGAATTAATCCAATACTGATCCTTACAAGAACTTCTGTCTGACTGGTGTCTAGCACCTCTGAGGTTTTAGGGCAAAATCCATTAATAAAATATGCCCCAGACCATTCATTAAGGTGTAGTATGCTAGAAAATACAACCTAGGACCACTCCCACCCTTTTTAGCTACTGATTATTTGTTATAATCATTAGCCTGTCGCTGGATGGAAAAGTGTATTCCATAATGTTTGACAACAAGCCATACGGGCTTACATTTCATTATTTGATATGAATTTGAATGTTACAGCTGTAGGTAGCTAATTTAGCTCCCCATGCAGTTTCCATATACAGTATTTCTCAAATTTGTTGAGAACAATACAAAAAAATATTCTGCCTGAAATTTTAACAAACTCAATTGCTACTGTTTACCACACCCACATTGCTTCAGAACTGAAGGCACTACAGCATTTGCATTCATTTCTTATGGCTGATACACCACCACCACATCCCCTGGCAATTGTTGATTACACATCCTAACACCTTGTGCACCCCATACTAGCTACACTTCACTTCTTGTACTATAGTCATTCAAGCTTTACTGCTCAAGGGAGTATCTCATTCTGTGTTGCTACTTGCAATGTATAGGAGTAATGTGCCACTGATTGAATGATATTGCTTTTTTTGTTATTCAAGCTCTTTCAGCCTTCTAGGGAAAATTTAACAGATGTTTTTTTTAACTGCCTACTCTTTTACTGAGGTGACATGACCTTAAAATGTGAACAATAAACTAAGTGGAGTGCACTTTTGTGAGCTTAACTGCTGCATGTGTATGTTCATAAATTTAAATCATTCAGGCTGATGTGTACATGTTTTAACTGTGTCTGTGCGCATGGGTTTGCATGTGCAAGCCAGTTATCAGCTGTGTGTAATACTTAACAGGGAACTGTGACTCATGTCAACTAGGTTCAAGAATTTTTGTACGAGATCCAGTTCTAAGTTTAAAAAACTTCAAGGCTGCTAAACTATTGTCACAGATGATTGATGTATTAAGGGTGTAAACTTCATAAAAAAACAAACAAAAAAAAGGTGAAACTTCCTTGTACTATGCTGCATCAAGGATTTTGACAGTTATGGATGTACATATCTTGCCAGCTTGTGGAGGTCCCCTCACCCTTGATTTTTCAGATCAGTGTATTCCTTTTATGATATCTTGAGAGAAGGCTATTTGCCAAGTAATATGCTACATGCTTGTTCAAAAATCCAGGATACGAGATTAGATTCTATGCCTTCTTTCACTGCTGCATCTGGCCTTTAAAAAGCATTAATTTATTGTATATGTAATAGCTTTTATTTTCTTTGATCAAGCTACATTTCTAGCTCAGAATAATTGAAAATTTATAAATGAGAATATTTGTGTTAATATGGCTCCAGTGTGATACAAACTTTAAGAAGTATCATGTTGCTTTAGTGTGGTTCATCGATGAATCATAAAAGGGAGCACAAAACATCCAACACAATATGACAAAGGATCACACTACTGACTACTGAAAACATTGAACTTCCTGAAGATTGCAAGAGGAAAGCAATTTCCCGTTATGATCGCTGCACAAAACCCCTCCATAACACTTGTATATAATTTGTCTGATTAGTGGTAGTGTTACAGAATTTTTTTTTTTAAGGTAAGGGGTAGGGATGAACCAAAGGCTTTCCTCCCCACACCACATTAGTAATATGTGCTAACTCCAAACATATTGCTTCTAATCTAATCCTAAACCTATGTCTTGTCTTAAAAATAAAAAATAATAAAAAAAAAAAAAAGTGGTAGTGTTACAGAATGTTTTTTTTAAGGTAAGGGGTAGGGATGAGGCAAAGGCTTTCCTCCCCACACCACATTAGTAATATGTGCTAACTCCAAACATCTTTCTTCTAATCTAATCCTAAACCTATGTCTTGCCTTAAAAATAAAAAAGTAAAACAAAAAAAAACTTTAGAAGTATTACCAATTAGACAGGCTCAGACACCCCCCTCCGCATTCAATCTATCTTCTTAGTAAAACCTACAACATATTCCGCCATGGTACAACAGTAATGTTGTTACCTCACAGCAAGAGGTTCTCCCATTTGATTCTTGGCTTGGCTTGGGAGTGCCTTCTGGGTGGAGTCTGCATGTCCTCCCCGCGGTTGGGTAGCATTCGAAAGACATGCGTGCCTAAATGGGTGTGCCTTCGCTGAAGTTTGAGTGTCAGGCTGGCACCTCTGCATTTTGTAAAAATCTACTGCCAATCATTAGCAGACCGGAGTTCCGCTGTGGCGACCCCTTACCGGGAAAAAGCCGAAAGACAAACAACACATGTAAAACTCACATACCTGGTACGATACAGCAAATATCCAACAAAATGAACATTTGAACAAAAAAACCTGAATTTCATTCTGTTGTGTGTGTGGCAAAATGAACAAAATTTGCATATTATACAGTGGTCAACAAAACACTGGCCAATGAATGACTGGAAAAAAGGTGAACAGTCATATAAGTGACTTCACAGAAAATACACTCAAAAATCAGCAAACAATGTACATCATACTAACAGTAAAATCTCAAAATCAGTGACCTTGCACTGCCTCTACTTCATATATACCAACTTCAAAATTGGCAATACAGTAGAGAAAGGGCATATCCTCTGACCCCGCTGAAAATCGATCATGCACCTACACATCCACCACAATTGGGGTCTATATCAGAAGATCGAAGTTCCAAAACTTTGAATCTGATATGGTGAACACCATATGATCAAAGTCTTGAAACTTCTAATCTTTTAATGGAGATCTCTGTACAGCATGGAAAGGGAAAATTTCCCTTTTCTGCACTGTAGTGCGATCTCGGAGTTGGTATATTTACGTAGCGGGGGTGTGGGGGGTGCAGGGGGGCTTACCCCCCTTCTTAGAGCATTTAAATGGTTTGTTTTTTTAGGTTGATGTTGTATTACATTTTCAGTGTTTCATGACATCGATTATATGGTGACAGCCATATAAGATTTGATGTTTTGAAACTTTGATAATGTAATATAGACCCCCCCCACGATGGTACCTCTAAACCTCTCAATAAAAGCAGCAAGGAGAAGGCCAAATATAATGCCCAAAACTAGGTATAACTTAAAACGTTACTACAATACCATTCTAATGCAAGTCATACAAAAGTGTGATCACTCAAACAATTCACTGCATTTCAAACACAAAGTCAACCAAACTGACTGACGCACACACACACACACACACACACACACACACACACACACACACACACACACACACACACACATACACACACACACACACACACACACACACACACACACACACACACACACACACACACACACACCATAGATCTTTACCCCCTCAGGACTGAGTTCAGAGTTTTTGATAAAAGTTCATCTGGCCTACGTGTAGGAAAGTGCTCCTTAAATTGTCCTAGCACACCTGATTAATCACCAGTACAGTTCTTCTGTCTGTAGTACATCCTGCAGATGATGCTTTGACCAGCTAATCAGCCAGCCAGGTAGCTATTTGCAAGTTCTTGACACACTAATAATTCCAAAGGATTCTGTGAGTTTACAACAACATGCTTGTTTGTATGAATCTTATAGTAAAGGTCTAAAACTGGAAGTGCGTGAGCATTTTCTGAAATCATTTCAATATTGGTCTTTGCCACAAATACATAATTAAAACATCACCAATAAAAATGTCAAACAGCTTGATAATTAGTAATAGCATTGCAAGGATGACTACTTGATGATCCATGGTTGTATGCATCCAAGACATTAAGGTCTGAGGACTGTTCAGTCTGAAGCCTAAAGCAGTCTTGTTGTAGTTACTTAATAAAACATCACATTGCAACACTAAAAATGAAAACACAAATTCAAAGCTTAAAAAAAGATTAAGTGACTCAGTCTAATATGCTGTGCTAGATCTGTTGGAGTAAGATTAAGATGATGGTGATGTCCACCTATGTTTTCCTCCAAAATTTTTGCATGAATGCCTGTACTGATGCCAGTCAAAATACTCAATCATACATCAGTGTGTAATATTTGCAAGTGTGTAATACACGCATACACACACACAGCTGCTTTGTTAAATTAGTAGAAGTTAAATGGAGGCCATTGTTTCCCGATTCCAATCTGCAATAGACACCACAGTGTAAACACTTAGTCCACATCACCAGATTTAAGTCTTTTAAAATTTATATTGTGTGTTTGAAACTGACAACACCTTAGTCAGAAACATTTCACAGGGAAGAGTTCATTACA
Organism: Protopterus annectens; assembly: GCF_019279795.1. NCBI lineage: Eukaryota > Metazoa > Chordata > Ceratodontiformes > Protopteridae > Protopterus > Protopterus annectens. The sequence goes on along the minus strand of NC_056739.1, from coordinate 1,014,586,126 downwards.
ATTAATTGTACTATAGAAACTGCTGATGCTCATCTTATTGATCACTGCTGCACTAGTTTAAGCTCTATAGGTTATATCCTGCCAAAGACACAACAAGCACCCAGCTTCCAAAGCTTCAGGGCACCATTCAAGTGCCCAAACAATTAGGCAGCTCAAGCTGAGCTGCCTAAAATGGCTTTTCTGCCACCAAAGACAACACTCTTCTGCTGGCTTTTGAGGATCGAGGCTCTGCTTGTGCTGTTCCATTTTAGGGCAGATAAGTTCCTTTTGGGGAAAACTCTTTCACATATAATATATATTGTATAAATTTACTTTCTTGGTTAGGAAAGTTTTTTTTTTTTCTAAGAGTATGTGTTTTAACTGATTGTCTTCAGATTCTCACAAGAGTTAACTGTATTTTATAAATGGGAGCACACATTTTTCCAGTCAGTTTAAAGGTTGAAGTGAAAATGTAAAAATAAACAACATTACATAATAAACTGGAGAACATTTGTGCAATATAAATGCCAAAATATTGCGGTCTCTCTTACACTTGGATAATAGTGTCTTTATCACTGGTTTACTTAGCTGGAAATGTAGAATCAATTCATATTTATGCTATGCGCAATAGTGTAATTGTCATCACACTTAAACTGCAACCAACAAACCACTTCCTTTAAAGCATTATTTTTTTCAGTTCCTTAATTTTTTTTTTGCTTGTACTTTAACCTTGAGATTGGCTTTCCTTTATATCTGCTGATTTACTCCTCTTTCCCAATTGCTATATCTCCATCCCATATAAATTTATAGTGTTGTCTCCGTTTAGTTTAATTACCCTTTCAATATGTTCTTTTTCATAATTCAGCTGTTCTAGGGTGAGGAGTCACTAAACTGTCACCTTGCTTGGGTCATTGTCAGCCTCTTAGGCCTTAGTCTTTTGTAATATACTGACACCATTTTATTTGCAGACTCTTAATGTCGTAAATAGCACAAGTAACAAAAAACTGAGGGTAATGCTACCCAATGCCAGAAGTCTAAACCTCAAAATGCATGCACTCGAGGCACTCATCAGTATGGAGAAAATCGATATATGTGGAGTAACAGAAACCTGGTTTAAGGCTCCAGAGAGCACCCCAGCACTACCAGGCTACAACTCATACCATACATTTTGGCCACAGAACCCGGACAGAAATACAAAAGGTGAGGGCGTATCCATATTCATCAAGGATACCCACACCTCCAGGTTAGTGGCACAGCACAATGCTTCAGAGATCATCCACATGCAACTAACAACGGGCAAAACTGCAATTCAAATTTTAGCTTGCTACAGATCACCCACAATGTCCCAGGACCCCCATTCCACATTTCTGAAAACACTGGGAAACATAAAGGTCCTAACAAACACCCTAATATTGGGTGATTTCAATTACTCAAACATTAACTGGGAGAACTACTCAAGTACTAACTCCCTTGCCCAACATTTCTTAGAATTTATAAACTCAAACACCCTGGATCAACTGGTCAACACTCCCACCAGAGGTGACAACATATTGGACCTGGTCATCACCAACACGGGCAACTGGTGTTCCACACTGGAGGTCAACCTCTCACTGGTTAGATCTGACTATAAACAAATCACTCTGGATATCCACATTCTGCCTCCACCCCCGGACAAGGAAACCACTGTCAAAAACTTTTCAAAAGTAAACTTCACGTTACTTAAGACCAAGGTGGATAGTTTCAAAGCCCCCATGCTAAAGGATAACACTGTCCAAGCTGCAAAATCCTTTAGTAATGCATTCTATGGGCACCTACAAGAATGCATGGATCGTGCTATCCCAAGCAAAACCAAGAATCACTCCTCCAAGAAAAGGAAACCAGTCTGGTGGACCCCTGCCATAAAAAAGCTTTACAATAGAAGGAGGAAACTAGTTCAGAAAAGAGTAAAATCCCAAGAAGGGAAGATATCCCTGATCAGTATCAGCAAGAAATTACGATCCCTCATAAAATCATCCAAGGCGAGCTTTGAAAGAAACATTGCCAAGGACTCCAAAGATAACCACAAGGCATTATTTAGCTATGTCAAGAATCTAAGTGGCAATACTCAGATCTGCTTGGAACAGAATGGCATAAAATGCACTGAACTGACCAATATCGCCAACATCCTGGCAGACAGGTTCAGTGCAAACTTCACCCCCCTTCACCCCCAAAAGGGCCCATAACCATACCAAAAGAATGTAGAGCCCCTGAAATCACAGACACTCAGGTTAAAAAAGCCCTCTCCAAAGCCAAAAACAAAGCATCGATGGGACTGGATGGTGTCCCAGGATGTGTCATACATGAGCTCAAAGACGACCTAACCCCTCACCTAAACACACTGTTCAAACTCAGCTTCTCCACAGGTTACATACCCATAGAGTGGAGCACAGCAATGGTTATTCCGCTCCAGAAAGGTGGAGCCACAACAGACCCCTGTAACTATCGCCCTATAAGCCTGACTAGCTTGGTCTGCAAGGCTATGGAGTGCATCATCATGGAACTCATTAACAGAGACACTGGGAACCTCCAAACACTGGACCCTACCCAGTTTGGCTTTGTTAAGGGCAGATCATGCCTCCTAAACCTGGTGGACTTCTTTGAGACAGTTATCAAGGCTAAAGATGAGGGAAAGGTGGTCCACATAGCCTACCTAGACCTCGTAAAGGCCTTCGACACCATTCCCATTCTGGTATTATAGACAAGCTCACCAGCCTGAACATAAACCCCTACATCACAAGATGGGTTGCCAACTGGCTCACAGACAGAAACCACATGGTGAGAGTTGCAGGAGCTAGGTCTGGCTCTAAACCGGTTACAAGTGGCGTTCCCCATTGCTCAGTCCTAGGACTCCTCCTGTTCGGCATATACTTCTCAGAGGTGCAGGCAAGCACAGGAGGACTATGGCTGATCAGGTTCGCAGACAACTGCAAACTAGGGTCTATAATTGACTCTCCGGCTGACACAGACATCCTCCAAAAGGATCTCATTGAGATGGATACCTTGTGTCAAAATCATTGCCTCAAGCTAAATACCAAAAAGTGCATAGTCATCCCCTTTGAAAAAAAACAAAGTACTCACAAATTACTACATAGGTGGTAGTCCGCTAACTGCTGAAGAAGTAATAAGGGATCTGGGGACCCAATCAGATAGTAATCTTTCCATTGATAATCACAAAGTGGATAGAAAATCCTTCTATGTGACCCACCTAATCACTAAAGGGTTCACATCCAGATCAAAAGATGTCATTGTGCCCCTCTACTCATCACACATCAGACCCATCATAGAGTACAATGCCCCATTTTGGAAGTACCTCACAACACACCTGCAACAGCTGGAAAGACCACAGAATTACCTCACTAAGAGGATCACTGGCCTCAAACAGATGCCCTATGCAGCTCGACTGAAGAAACTCCAACTGTACTCGGTTGCATACCGCCTATACAGAGGTGATCTCTGCCTGACATGCAAGGCCATGTCCAACCCAGAATTGATGGACATGGTCCACCTAAAGAAAACCATATCCTCTCGAGCCACAACAATAAGTAGGACATACTGGAGGGATAGATTCCTGTCCTTGAGACTTCCCATGCTTTGGAACAAAATTCCAATCTACATTAGGCAGAGCTCCTTGCTAACACTCTTCAAGAGAAACCTTGATGAGTGGATGGGAAACAGAAAGTTTACCCCAGGGATTACTTCAGTGGCTCTGCTGGAAAGAGGCACAGGGAACTAATCTAAGGGGGCGGCGAAAGCCAACACATTCTGGATAGGCTTATAAATGCCTTTGAGCAGTTTGCCTAGTACCTACCTATGAACCTATGAACCTATAATACTTCAGGGACAAACTGATGTTTCAATCATTATTATAGAAATTACAACTTTGAAGATCCCAAACTGAAACAGAAACTGTGGATCACATTAGTACTAAGTTTTTATAATCACCAGAAAAATCAGGTATCCTTTTATGACTGTTGTTCATTATCACACCACCTTTTGTGCACTAATATGCACCCAGCAAAACTTTTTTAAATATTCCATCTTCAGGGTATGACCACAGAAGGTACAAGGACAGTCTGTCCTATTAGATCTGGTAACGTCCCTTTGCTACCACTGCTACAAGTAATTAGTGCAGCCGAGAAATGGCAAAATTGTTGAATGTTCTGTTTGTTTATATTTTGGATGTTATAATTTCCTTATATATTCTTAGGTTCATAGGGAAGTACCAAACCCTAGCCACTTTTCCTTTTTGTACTCAACATAACCTATCCCATTTGGATATAGATTGGCCTTGACCATCCTGTGGTCAATAATTATATATTGCCCCTAATGGAGATATCTGGCATCATACCATAGCTAGTCTTAGGGGACTCATGCATGGGATGAAAAATTTAGAAGCTGCATCTGTCCATTAGTAGTACAGGGGGGAGTCCCAGGGTAAATTTTCTGTTTCCCATCCATAAATCTAACTTGCACTTGAAAACTGATAGGAATGATCTTTGCTTTATGTGAACAGAGAGTCTGTTCCATGGCAGTGATACCCCCTGTGAGATAACACTGTCCCTCTAAAACTGTTATGTTGATACAGAAGAGGTTTAGATCCCCTGCGCTGAGTTTAACTGATTATTGATAAATGCTTCTTTTTTTTTCTTTTCTTTTTTTTAACGCTATAAAACATGCCCTGCACAGTTATGGTACTTTGGGTCCTAGCCTGGGAATAAAATCTACAGTCCTTTAACTCTCATATTCATTTCTTGAGCAAGATAAAAAATATATATATTTTTTTCCAGAGATGACTATATTGTATTTAGCTATTTGCTGAGCAGCAAACTTGAAGAGTAAAGGGAAACAGTTGTATCAGGGCTGCTTACTGAAAAAGAGAATAATTATTAATATAAAAAGTCTTTCATGGTTCTGTAGGTGCAGAAGGTATAGTTAGCATTTTATTTTACAGTTGCATTTAGCTTCCAGTTAATGGAGCTGCTGGAGGAGGTCGATTATTTTTATTATAAAAGGTTAATGCTTTTATAAATTGGATCAATATACTTCATCTATTCCAGACCTGTATTTTAAATCAAACTGTGAGGACTATTTTCTTAAAAGTGGTTAATTATAGTTATTTCTGAAAATGTATTCAAACTGAATTTTTCTCCGTCTAGTTTAGTTAAGGAAAGTGGGATTCAGGGTTCAGGGGGCATACTGCCTTTTAGAGTAAAGCCAGTGAGTATTAAGCTTTTCTGAGAGGAAATTATGTAGGTAGTTAAGCATTTTAACCAAAACCTATGGTACATCATCAGAGGCGTAGTGCACCTGCATTTTCTCTATTCAAATACATGTTTATTAACCAGAGTTGTTCTACGTAAAAAGGAAATGTTTTATCTTTTTAGTTTTCTATGTAGTAATTGACATCCTGAATCAATATAATGTATATATTCTGAATATTTTTCTGGACAACCTAAGTATTGTCACATCAGTCATTAATGCTGAGCATTTCTCATTTATGTTACAGTTTTCCAATTGTGCTACAATTTTCAAACTCAAAGGAACTGTGGATGATTACATGTAATAAGGTTTTTCCTTGTGACTGCCACATGATCAGTACCTGTTTATTTACCTTTTCTAGACATATTAATTTAGTGGTCCTATCATTCTTGAGTTGGAAAGAGATGGACTACTGTACCAAATTCATACTGCAAAAAAGGAGCTAACAGAAGTCAATATAACCTGCTTAATAGGCTTACTACCAAAAACAATGTAAACCTTTATCAGGTTGGAACAGAAACCAATATAAAATGTTTTCTCTCCTTGATAAAAATAAGAAAAAGTAAGAAAGTGTGAGTTGTGAAAAAGTAGTTGGTAGATGCCACTATACTGCTTCTCAAATAATTGTGCCCATGCTGATATACAGACAGTGATATTTTTAGTCTGATACTTGAAAAACTAAGCCTTTATCTGTTGCTCCAATAATGTCACTCTTGTTGAACTAACCAAAAATTTTGTAGAACTAAGAATGTGTTTCTGGATTAATAGTAAATCTTTGCAAAAAAAAGTCTTTGCTGATTCATCACTTCATTGTCTCTCCAGTGGATAGTATCTTCTAAAACTGTAATGTACAAGCTCTCATTCCTGTAAATATAAATAAAATAAAAAAAAACATACACCAAATTTAAATGTCATTAATAATTCTTTGTTAGTGTTTTATACTTTACTTGTGTGGCAAAATAAATTACAGCACTCCTGAAGCACCCATTGTGTAGTGTTTTATGAAATATTTTAACAAAGCTTATTAAACATTTTAACAGTCTGAATTGCACAGCTACCAGATACTTTTATAGATGTGAGTTACACTTATAGAAAAAAAGATACTCTCAAATTGATTGACTATTAAGTCATATAACAATACTAGCAAACAATGAATTCTTGTTAATAATTATTACCTTGTGTGTATAGTAGAAGCCTGAAACTACTGGAACAATTTGGAGTACCAGTGCCATAAAGCATATTCACTAAAAGCCATGGTCACAGACAATGGAAATGGCCTTTCCCACATTGTGGCCATAATTGGTATATCTAAGAATGGAGATATGGTGCAAGAGGACCTTTCCCTCTTTAATACAACCCCCCCAAAAAAAACAGGAAAGAAAAAGAAAAAATAACTTGAGTTTGGGTGAAAGTGGCTATGAACAAGTTATTTTTAACATTTCTGTACTCGATGAAAAGCCCTTTGATGGATCACTTTAATTTACCTTGACTGTCCATTTCATTCTTTTGCCTGCTATTTTTGTGTCTCTGGTCTGTACCTTTATACTTTCTCCTAATAGAATTCTGATGTAGGTTCCCTCAGGTAATATATAGGTTAATGTGGTTGCAATTCATTTTATTGAATTATCAGCTTGTAGGTAGACAGCTAAGGTGTTACTACCTGCCAAAAATCACAATTTGTCAAACTGAGGTACTGTTTAGTCACATCTGGTTAATTACAACACTGTAGTCATGTTTAGTTTGGTCATTTCTATATGACCATAGGTATCTACTTCAGAAGCTAGACGTTTCAAAACTTAGAACTTCAAATGTCCAAGACCATAAGATTGAAGTTTTGAATCTGTGCAAACCTAATTAAAAAAAAAATAAAAACATTTTTTATGCCCTGCACCCCCACCCCCTGCTAATTAAATATACTAACTCTGAGATTGCACTATAGTGTTGAAAATAGTAAATACCCTGTTCCATGCTGTACAATGATCTCTATTCACAATTATATAAGTTTCTTATAGTCTCAGCCTTTTGAAGTTTGAAAATTTGAAACTTTGAGCTTCTGAAGGTGATCTGACCATAGATACAGCATATATAATTATGCAGGGAAGTGGGGAAACTCCACATGTGAAGCTACATTTACATGAGAGTTGTCTTATCATCAGAGCTGAGAACATAGTACTTTTTTGTACATGTTCACAATGTGGTCTCTAAAATATTTGTTTATTTATTTATTTATTTATTTATTTATTGACATTTAATTATAATTCCCTGCATAGTTATATATGCTATATCTATGGTCAGATCCCCTTCAGAAGCTCAAAGTTTCAAAATTTTAAACTTCAAAAGGCTGAGCCTACCAGGATAGGTAAACCCATCCAAAAAGAATGCATACTTGACTGGGTGCTCATAAACAGTCACCCCCAACTGTACACCGCTGGTACCTGCCCTGGTGGCCTAAGCGATCACCTTCTCACATATGTAATTAAGCACAAAGCCATTAATTCCCAACAACCCTTACTCAGAAAGGTTAGAAACAATAAAAACTTTGACCCTGCCAAATTCCAACAAGAACTAACCTCATGTAATTGGTCTATTCTAAAACACCTCCCATTAGAGGAAGCAGTAGTATACTTTAACAACAAATTCCTTGAGATCCTTGATTTGCATGCACCTGTTCGTTCAAAGAGAACAAAGGCAAAAGCTGCGCCATGGCTTTCTAAAGAGTCTAAACTCAAAATTACCCTTAGAAACAAAGCATGGGCTTTATGGCGTTCTTCTAAAGACCCCCAAGATCACATTAAATACAGGCAATCCAGAAACGAAACTAAAAAAATCCATTTTACAAGATAAAAAACAATACTACTGTAATTTACAGACAGTAAATCAAAATAACCCTCAGAAGTTTTGGGCAGGTTTAAATAATCTACTACATCCTGGACAAACTTCAACCCCAATCCCTGCTGCTACTATTGATAAAACCTCTGAAGATGTTTCTGACAGTTTTAACCGATTCTTTACTGAGACAATTCAAGCCCTAGCTAGCCAACTGCCTCCTAGCTCCCCTGGTCCTGAAAGTAGCACCCCTAGAAACCTACTCGCATTTAGCTTCCACCCAGTCGCCACTTCACTTATCTGTACCTTGATCAAAAAATTAAAACCCACTACACTTTCTGCTGATCAACTCCCTGTCGAGTACCTACAAAAATTAGCTGATGCTATTGTTTACCCCGTCTCAATACTAATCAATCGAACCATAGTAGAAGGTAAAATTCCCACCATCTGGAAAATATCCTATGTGATCCCACTTCACAAAGGAGGCAGCTCTACTGAATTCTCCAATTATAGGCCAATAGCTATACTCTCTCCACTTGCAAAGATCATGGAAAAATGTATTCATAGACAACTCATGCACCACCTAATCCAGAATCAGCTTATGGCAGACACTCAGCATGGCTTCCGTCCTCATCACATCACTACTTCAGCCCTCCTAGCTTTTACCAACACCATAAACCATAATTGCAGCAATAATTATATATCCTCAGCCCTCTTCTTGGATCTTTCCAAGGCATTCGATATGGTTGATCACCAACTTTTAATCCACACACTGCAAAGATTCTGTCTAGATACTAGAGCCCTTCAATGGTTTCAATCCTACCTGAATGGTCGACAACAGGCTGTCCTCTGGCAGAACAAACTCTCTAACCTTATACCTAACATCCTTGGAGTACTACAAGGCTCTATACTAGGACCCTTGCTGTTCTCCATCTTCTTTAACGACCTTTATACTGTCATCCCAAAAGTCAGCTGTAGCCAATATGCTGATGACTCTACTCTGATTTGCTCGGCCAATCTCCAATAGAGTTATGGTCAGCTACCCAGACCACCTTTAATACAATAGAAAACTAGCTTTCTGAACATCGTCTGATCCTAAATCCCAAAAAAACTAAAATGCTGTTATTTCCACCAACACGTAGGTCTACTGCTTTCACCTTTATCATAAATTCAAATGATGGCACAATAATCTCCCCTGACCCCTCTACAAAACTATTAGGTGTCATCATAGATAATAATCTAAAATTCGACCTACATGTTAACCAAACTATCAAAACCATCAGTAAAAAACTAGGGTCACTTTACAGAATAAAAGAGTTCCTAACCCCACCAGCTAAAATTGCCATAGCTCGCTCTCACCTTCTTTCAACCCTTCTGTATGCATCCCCTCTACTCTCGAATTTAAACAAGACTGTCCTTAACAAACTCTCAATTTGATACAACCACATTGCCAGCTTTGCCACTGGGCTGCCTTTTAGGACACATCATTGCATCAGTCTAAATCAGCTTGGGTGGCTTGAACTACCCAGCCTAATCCAGTATAACCAACTGATTATGGCCTACAAAATCCTCTATAATCTGGACAATAGTCCTGCACTTAAAAATATTATCACCCCTTATAACAATCCTAGACTGCTTCATTCCTCTAACAAACTACTAATTCAGACTAGCAAAATTAATAACACAGCCAGTGACTCTATCTTTGCAAACTCTGTAAGTAGATCCTGGAACTCTCTTCCAGCTGATATTACCTTACTTTCCACCTTAGGTCAATTTAAAACTAGACTCAAACAACATTTGTCACTTAACTGGCTATGTCAATGTATCAAGCCTGGCTAACTCTCTCTAGAGTGTGTAAAAATCTGTTAACCAGCTTACTGTGTAATTTAATTTAATCCTGACTTAAGCTCGGGATTAACTGTAACCTGTGGAACTTGTTTAACTTGCTTACTTATGTAATCTCTGTAAATAGTCTGTTTGTAATATGTAATGCTGGTATTATGTAATGCAGTATCTGCTTACCCTTGGAGCTTTTCTCCCCAGGGCTCCGCTGAAAACGGACATGCATCCAGAGATGTTCCTTATACTCTGTATATAACTGCTCATATGATATGATGTTCTGTAACCTTTCTTGGAGCTTTTCTCCCCGGACCTCCACTGAAAATGGGCTTCTGACCCAGTGGACTTTCCCAGTTATCAAACTTTTATTTTTTATTTTATTTTACAGTTACAATTTTACATCAGTCATTAGTTTCCAGTTCAAGTAAACATCATACATATCAACATGTATTTACAGAAATTTAAGGTAGTTACAGTATGAAAACTATAAGCAGTTTTGTACAGGCATGTATAAACAACATTCACATCTCTCTCTCTCTCTCTCTCTCTCTCTCTCTCTTTTTTTTTGGTCATAAAGCTGCTGGAAGAGCAGAGTAACATAGTTTGTAGAATAATAGGCTGTAGCGGTATAGTAAAAGAAAAATTTAGGGGCCAAAAACAAAGGTGTATGAGTTAAAGGACATTATTTGATGGAGACTAGTAACAGAGACGGTGATCTATTTAAGGAGATTTAGGTTGTTACAGGAATGTTTAATTATTGAGGTAATGGGATTTTAGTCCAGTTTTGAATGTTTTTAAGGAGCCTATATGAGTAATGGAAGAGGGTAGCCAATATGAGCAATAGGTATGAAGAAGTGACCACAAAAGTATCATTGTTTGAGATGCATGTGTGCTTCTGTGATTGCGTTCCATTATTTTACACAGACAATGAATGAATGTGTAAATTAAGTGCTTAAGAGTGCCAATAGCTGTTTGCATCAAAAAGAGTTATCAGTAATATTTTAATGACAACACACAACTAGTGCCTAATTGTGTTCCATACAGCCACATGTACATAAAAATACACAGTGGCGGAAGCAAAAAATAGTAAAACATAACTGAAAGAGTATGGCACTTTGAAGAATGAACCTACTCATAACAATATTTAGTTTTTATTCCTTCTTAATTAGTATTACAACAAAACAGTGTTCATTTGTACTAAACTGAATCAATTCAACTTTGCTAAACTGACTATATATAGTAAAACCAATTTAAAATGCATTAATTTCTAAACATCGGGATCTTCATAAATTACATGCCTGTAGGTTATAAACAAAGATCAGCATTGAACTGTATCATGACCACTTAGTCATTTGTAATAATTCATAAGTAGTTAAGAGTTCAGTTTTCTTAAGAATTGAGAGTATCATCAGCATCAGTTATCTAACAGTTGTATAGTAGTTGTATAGTAGTTGTGTAGCAGTTGTATAGTAGTTGTATAGCAGTTGTATATAATTCACACATCTCATTACTCTCTGCTATTGCTTCCACTTCCTTCAATTTCTTTATTAGTTTGTAACAGCTGAAGAAAGTCTTTGAACTGTGGCATTTTATCCTGTTTGCTGTAATATATTTTCTTGCTAGAACCAAAATGAACCAGAGAGTAGGGTATTGGGACAAAGTAATTCACATGTTCCCAATATTGTTAAACACAATCACATTCAAACAGTTTCCAGTTCACTGTAAGGCCAGTCTTGCCCCCCTAGTATATTGTTTCTTGTTTTTGTTCTTGTCCCATCAATAAAGGATTAAAAAAAAAACAGCTCTATGTAAAAATATAGATCTTGTCCATGTCAAGTATTTTCCTAACAAAAATTTTACAAACATTAACTATCTTCTATCTTTAGTGAGCTTTGCACTTATGGATAATCACTAGAGAGTAATTTATGTACACATTGCCCTTGAAGAGCAGTAAAGTTATAATGTCAGATAAGATGCAATGGAGTCCCAAAACAATGTCACCAATTAAAATCAATGCAATGTCCTGCTTTAGTCAAAACAAGTTCTCACAGGTATAATGGCCTTGTATACTATATAATTCCTTCACAGTAGTTAATAAGCCTCTGCATAAGACAGGCATTGTCCCTCCAATCAGGAGAAGGAGAAAAAAAAAAAGAAATGAATTGTTTTTTCATTTTGTTGATTTAAGTACGTGTGTGTGTGTGTGTGTGTGTGTGTGTGTGTGTGTGTGTGTGTGTGTGTGTGTGTGTGGTGTGTGTGTGTGCGTGTGTGTAAAAAAATACACTGACGATTGATGCCCCTCTTTTTTTACAATAACATTTATTTCAATTTAAGGCTATAAGATGGAGTAGTTTAACTATTTTAACAATAAAACAATAAAAAGATGTTAATAAATTACTCTGATTTGTTTGACTATTTACATACCAGAGAGAGTTAAATGCAAGACTCACATAATTTATAAAGTTTATCAACCCTCTGTCTTATCGTATGTCTTTACAAAATCAGTGTCATTTTACTTTTACTATTTAATCAAAGTGAATGCAAAAACATAACATGTTGAATCTATACATTGTATGCTTGTATTCTATGGTATCACAATAAATTCACATGTACATTAAATAGCCTCATGTGTGTATCTAATGAAACACTACAAATTAGTTCTTGTTTTTTTTTTTCTATAAATTATAATGGAGATGATTTTACTGGGAGCTTCCTACCAATTCTTTTTTCTGATTTTTTTTTTTTTAGTAACAGTGGCTCTGAGTAGCAGTCCATGTCTTTTAATCGAGTTATGAGATTGTTTGGAAAGATTATAGTTTCTAGTGGGTTAAAGTTTGGAAAGTATATAGCTTCTGGTGTATTAAACACTCTAGGACTAAATTGTATAAAAAGTATGTCTTGCTGGGTGTAATATTTTTTGTTAAATGTTTGATCAATAGCCAGCATTACTACTTGTGGCATAATTGCTGTGAGATCTATTGCTATATAGTCTCATTTTCAGGTTACCTTTTTAACCAAATTGATTTTAATACTAATTCTTTATCCAAGAAAGTTAAACACTTCACCACAGTAGAGCTAGGAGGATAGCAAAGAATTTGTTACAGGTTTTCCGATGACATGGTGATCTGTCTCTATGCCAAATGAAAGCTGCTGTTGAAGGTTTAAATGTTTCATTAGTCAGGAAACTGAAAGGAAATTAAGTCCTCACCTCCATTTATTTCTGGCAGGTTAAGCATTTTTGTATTACATCTCCTTTTTAAGGTCTTCTATTTTGTTTAATAACCATGTGTTTTGTTTGAGTAGGAACTCTGAGATTCATCTTCCTTTAGTTTTCCATGAATGCCAGTCTGCATGCCATATCATGTATTTTACAGTTTTGATTTTTGAATTCTGGATTTCAACATTTCAGTTTGTTTGCTATTATCATGTAAAATCATTCATTTTCAGTGTAAGCTCTTGGAGTGATACTGAAACTTCCTGGAAATCCTTCAGTGATGTTTGTTTGAGATGTTTTTGATTAATTCATTTTCTCTTCTTTCTTGTCCATCGAATAACTGAGATTTTGACAGGAAATTTCTGATTTTTCTTTAATTTCTTTTTTGAAATGTTCTTAGTGGCTGGGGCTAGTTAAAAAAGCAACTTTATTTTTCTTTCTTCAAAGAAGCTACATGCTATACATTGGCCAGATTTGAATCCTGCTCCAGTAAGTCTAGATTAAATGATGCAGAAAAACTACATTAATATGAACTTAGCTTAGTCTCAAATTCTAAAGCCAGTAATGAGGTGTTTTTTAGTTATATCTGAGGACTTAAAAATGTATTAGTATCATTTTTCAAATATCAGAAATGCAAACTCCTCTGTGGATCATCTACAAATTCAGTGGGCAATATTTGGAATCAAGTCCTGCCTCTACCTCCATGGTAGACACAGTCTGTAAATTAAAATGATAGAAAAAAAAAGACTTATCCACAGTTTTGTTCAATAGTTAAGCACTGTAAATGAAGTCCAACAAAACTTTGTTTGTTCATTATGCCTTCTTGAAAACCTTGATTATATTGGCTGATCATTAATCCTCAGATGTACTATATATTCTGAAAAGCTTCAAGAGGTGATTAATCTTAAAATCAAGTCCAGATGTTTGTTGAGAGGTGTTTCTTCCTGCTGAATTTTGCTGCTGTTAGTTTATATCATTGTTGTAAACTAAATCTGCAAATGTAGCTGAACATTTGCATTTTACTATGAATTTTTCTAAATGCACATGCAAGTATTTCTGTATTCTGACCAAGTGCACTGTGTCACATCAGTAATTCTTTGTGGATCTTTTCTCCCTGTGCTACATTTAAAATAGACCACCATCCAGTGAACAATGCAGTAACTAAAACTAAATAAAAACTCTCATTTTGCTATTGACTATTTCTATTTCTATTTATTTCATATCTCATTGCTTACCATATGTCTTTACAAAATCAGTGTCATTATTTATACGTTTGATATATATTCACAATGTGACTACCTGTTTTTCTATATGCTATTACTTAATTTCTTAATGACATTTAAGTAGCGCATAGTGAATGTGGTAAATGTCCTTGTTTTTTTATAGTTGGAAGTACAGTTAAGGTATGCTGAAGTATATCTTGGTGATTTATTTGTAAACTGTAAATGATTGTTTTTAATTGGATTATGTGCTTAATGCTGCACAAATAAAAGTATCAGGACAATTGAGGAAGTTAAATCTGTTTTTTTTTAATATATTTAACTTTTTCTGAAACTTTGCAAGAATTTAATTTATCAGATGTGTCAATATTAGCATAGTATCAGTTTCATTCCTCTTTAAAAATTCTTGGGCATCTGACTGAGGTGCAGGCAGGGGGAACAACATGGGGAATGGAAGAGAAGAGCATGCATCTGTGACACACTGGGTGGCCCAATTTCTCTGGTGGAGACAGGGAGGAAATGAGTGTAAAGTGCTGCCAAAGTAGAGAAAGCCACCTTGCTGCCATCAGTCCCATGTGGAAGTAAAAGGTGTTTCAGTGCTGTATGCCCATTGCATGTTACACCCTCAGGAAGGTTGTTGGGTGTGACCAAGTGTTGAGATTAGCAAAGTACTCCACAACAGCTGTATGATACTATGCTGGGGCACCTCAGTCTCCTTTCTTGCCCCAGTTTGGAACAAGTTCAAAGGAAGTAAAGAAAGGGGTAAATAGACCCAGCAAACAAGGAAATGATCTGGAATTAGCTGGTGTGACTACTTTGATGAAAATGAAGCAGAAAAAAAATCTTATTTCATATTTTTAAAAACACAATATAGCAATCTTGCAGATCTGCTCGCCTCTTTGAATGTTTTATTTTCTGGAACTCAATCCATAATAGTTCCTTTTCACGGGGGCATTTTTATCATGATTTATCATTTAGAGTGTATTATCCCACTGAATTCAGATATTCTGTATTTTATCATTGGTTTGACCAGTGCAAAGTCAATGAAACTTTGTTAGATCCTATATATCACAGAAAGAGAGAAATTACATGCTTTATTATCCTGTTTAGAGCTGTGGCATTTGAAACGTAACAATTTTAGTTTTAATAATGTTATCAGGGATTCCTTCAGGCATACCTTTTAGGTATTCTAATTGTTGTCCAAAGCCTGTTAAAGGAATTAATGAGCAAATGAATGAAACCCTTCAGTGAAAGAAAATTGAAATGTAAATCAAACTAAACGATATTATTTTATGCAGAGTAGTATCTAGCCATGAATACATGGTAAGTCAGACATCACAAAATTGATAAAGACATGGTAAATTAAGCAGCTAAAACAAAATTAGCTACGCGGAAACTGATTTTTCTATGGCAACAGTGTCACTTTTCAGAAGATTGAGTATAATGTACTATGTCTTGTTCTTTGTTCCTGGCATTTTGTAATTGTGGTTACCTTTAAATTAGCATAGTTAATTAGTTTCTCACTCCTATCTAGCAAAGAAAGACTGTCATGTTGCAAGTATTTGCAGTGATTTTATTGAAACCATTCACCATAATTCATGACATAATTTTAATGTTAGTAGATTTTTTCCCCAACTTGTTTCTCAATTGTTCTAAGAAAAGGAACACTTTTACTTATTTTAGTGCTACTAATATATTATCTAGTGTTTTCAAACATTTTGATAAATGCTTGAGTTCATGACATACACATTTTATGAACCTGTGTATATCTGCTTAAAAAAAAGTTAAATGATTTGCATTTGGGACATACAGCTTACAAGACAGCACTGACTGCATGTATATGCCTACTGACTGCTGATATTTTACTGCTTGTGCCTGCAAAAATAGATTTTTTTGTGTAAAGGCTTGTTGAATTTATCAGAAATGTGTATTTCAGTCATGTTGCCATACAGTGAGAATAAATACATTTTTCCTTATTCCCAGAGCTGTGTTCTCTCAGAATTGATATATTCAGATCTGTGGGGGTATAGAGATGCAGGAGAGAAACAGAAGCATTTGTTTTCTCATTGTATTGTGTTGGGGTTTACAGATTGGTACATTTGCTAAAATCACATTTAAGCTTTGTTTCAGGGTTTTTTTTTTTAACTGTGGTAGTCTCAGAGTTGGTATACATGGAGTTGCATGGGAGTGCACAGGTCCTGCCCCAAACCTTGCATATACTGTTTTTTTTTCCATCGTGTTATATTCTGGTTTCAGGTTGTCAAATTTATGGACATTATGTTTAGAGATGTGGGGATATGTGATATGAAGGTGGCCTTGCCTCTTTTAGGAACATTCTTTCTGTATATTAATCTTTTTCCTGCCTTACCTGGATTTTAGTGAAATGACTGTTCATTGTATGTTTTTGCCATATCATTTAAGTACAGTTTGGTACTAAATCTTTATTTGGGGTTAGAATATGTAAGTCAGTTTTGATTAATATTGCAAACTACAAGATGACATTCCTCAGTATCATAATGTAACTTAAGAAAGATTTTAAATTATCTTTTTCTTCTGACTTCAGTTTTGATTAATGTTCAGCTCTAGTTTCTCTGATAGTCATCCTCCTTGCCTTGATGATTTTGGTTGTCTTTAATGTGGGTGGATTTGTTAGTGGACTTCAAAAAGTTGTCTTTTATTAGAGATGATTTATAGTGGTAGATGACCAAGGTGGTTTGTTTTTAAATTTCCCTTTATCTTTGTTTCTGCTAGGTAATACTAGATTTACACACTTATGTGTGTGTGTGTGTGCACGAGTAGAGTTCAGATGAAATTGGTGACCCTCCAAATGGTATGCAGATGTATACATCTTGTGATAGGTGTTGTCTCAGCTAGGCTTGCTCTTTATTGTACATCTAGTTTAGAGTGCAGTTTCCCGAAACCCTGTAAACAAACTGGGAATCACAAAATGAACAGGAAGAGGTTGTCTTGTTACTTCAAGGTAAAGAGTTTTCCCAGATTAGAGCACATCTGCACTTACAAAATGCATCTTTCTCTGCCAGTTTTCTTCCTGTTGCTTGATTTATTTTAGTAGTTTCTAATCCCAGATGGCGCACACATTTCACAGCTAGTTTTAATGTGTATTACTCTGGCAAAGATGAATAAAAGGTCCATTTTCAAACAAGACATTTCTGGATTTTGTGATTAAAGATTTTATGCTCAGTAAATTGGGATAGTGTTTTGACTTTTGCTATGTGAATCAGTCATGTCAGTGATCTAGTCTGGCATCAAGCGACTGTGAATACTCTCTGTTGAAGGAACTACACAGTCAGTCACCTCTAGTCCAATGGGTTACTGTAGACATTTAATAGGAAAGTAATAGCAATGCTTCAAATGTTCGCATCTCATCGTGACAGAAGGAAACTGTAAGCTTATGTAGCCTGCCTTTTGTATGTCTTTGACCTTCTACCACTCATCCATCTTTAGCCCCCTCAACACTTCCTTACCTGCCCCATCTTTTGAAAGCCTCACTGTGGTCCCTCTTCATTAACCATTTCAACATGCCTGTTACATTTATCGCAAGGTAAAATACCTTTGACACATACCCATTTTAAAGATGGATATTAACCTATAGATCTTACAAAAACTGACAATCTCCTTGTCTTTATTTTAAATGTATTATTTGGCTCAGCTAGCCTCACTTTTACTATATGGTTCATTCCTTAGAAATATAAGTATTGTAATTATTAATTGTTTAATTCGCTCTTCGTGTTCATGCCTCTTTGGGATTTTTGTTATCCAGTCTTATGACCACATACAGAAGAAAGAGAGTGCAAAAAAGATTTTCCTTGTGGCAGCATATTGTGATCAGTGTACTACCCTGGTACACTGGCTGGCCAAATGTAGGAGCCTGTTAAGTCCCATTTCTGAACTCCACCCTCTTGCTGCCTAGATGAGGGGGGTTGATAACACTTCTACTTTTAAACTTAAAACATTTCCCTCTTCTTTGAGACAGCATATTATGATCAGTGTACTTCCCTGGTAAACAAAATAAACTGTAGCAAGCTGCTTTCTAGATCTGTAGCAAACAGCTTGTTATAATTTTTACTGCATACATGGTACTGAAGCATTTCACTAAAGAGCATTTTCAAAATTCATTTCTGTGGCATTCAGAAATTCTGGTACTGAAATAAAAGCTAGTACTGCACTAATGATAGCCTACATGTCCTAATCATGTCCCCTAACACTTTGCACCCAGGCATGCTTCTCCCTTCACCTCACCTTAATTATGTTACTGTTTGCAACTGACTATATCCACGTCATTTTTTGTATTTTTATTTTTTTTTTAAATATATGGTTAATAAATTAATGCATTCATTGAAACAAAAAGTCTTCAGAACTTTACAAATTCATAAATGTACCCAGCTAGACATCTTTACATTTAAGGAATTTCATGGATATAAGGTATGTTTCCTTTAATCTAGACATGAAAAGTCAAGAATGCAATCTAGGGAATGTCTGTACTTGACCCAGTCAAAGTTCTTCATTGTACAGCTGATCCAAAGCTCTATGAGCACATGGAATAGTGAGCCCTCTGTGAAAATCACTGAATGACATCCTAATCCTTAGTTCATTTAAACAAGCCAATTAAACACTCATTTTGACAAAACCAGATTTACTGAAGTACTAGCAGGTGTTTTTGGAAATAAGTGGTATTCCCTCAACCCCACACTCCTAAATTAAAGTTAATCTCTGACAAAATGCAGTCTCAAAGTAGAGGGCAGCGTTCATCGTTTGATCACTGATGCACTATGTAAAACTAACTTGAGTGAGGTGTTCAGTGGAAAAACTGCAGATGAAATGTGGAGAGTTTTGAAAGAGAAACTGAGTGCAAAAAATGAAAAAAATGTTTAACATTAAGATTTAGACATACAACATCAGGGGGATATATTTCCATAAGAACAAGATACCTAATTAAGGTGAGAGACAAAAAATATAAGAAATGGAAGAGAGGTTGAACTGCAACTTTGAAAACTGAAATAAGCAGGACTAACAGATTAAGCATAGTGTGAGATAAGATCAAGAAAAATTTGAAGAAATTTTATATAAAGATATTGAGGATAACAGGAAGCGTTTTTTTATATATAAATAAGATGTGGAAGGAATAAAGATGCACAAATTGATAAACTGTGTGCAAATTCTAAAATGTATTCTCAGATACAACGGATTATAGATATATTTAAAAATCTTATGGAAAACAGTTTGGGTCCACAAAAGGGGTAATAAGTTGCCCTAGTGACATCCAGGTAACCCCAGATACTGGAATCAAATTAGATTATACTGAAAAAGAACTGCACAAACTGAATCCAAATAAAGCACAGGGAGGAGACTGAATTAGTAACAATGACCTGAGAACACTTCAGCAAGAACATATGGTACCATTATATTTATTATTCACTAGATCATATAAATATGGGGAGATTCTGCGAGATTGGAGATGTGCAATTATTAACCTGTCTTTAAGGGAAATGGGAGTAGGACAAGCCTATAGTCATACAGACCCTTAAGTCTACTTTCATTTTGTAGAAAAATAATGGAGAAGGTAATATTGGATAAGTTATTGTCAGAACTGGATAGGTTAGAACTTGAAACCATATGGCAAACCCAAAGCTGTTGGACATGCTCCACTTAAAGAAATCCCAATCTGTCCAAGCTACACACTCTAGGGACCTAAACCTTGTCACCGCAATAAACAGAACATACTGGAGGGATAAATTCCTGTCCCAGAGACTTCACATACTCTGGAACAAACTACCTATCTTTGTCAAACAGAGCTCCTCATTAACACTCTTCAAGAAAAATCTTGATGATTGGATGGGAAATAGGAAATTCGCCCCGGGGATCACTTCTGTGGCTCTGCTCGACAGGGGCACAGGAAAATAATTTTCTTGGGTGGCGAAAGCCAATATACATTTTTGGCTAGGCTTATTTAGGCTCTAGGGCAAATTGCCTAGTACCTACCTATGAACCTATGAACCTATGAGCATGCATATTTTGAAAATATATCTATTTTCACCTGTAACATGATGTTCTATAACAATATAATAACAGCTATGAATGAAAAATTGTGCTGTGATGTAATATTTATAGATTTAACTTCAGCATTTGACAGAGTCATACAAAAAACACTGATCAGTAAATTAGTACAACTAGGTATTGATGTACTCTTGATAAGATAGATAGCTGCATGGCTTACAACTAGGACATGGCAAGTATCATGCAGCAAGTGGACAGGTGATATCCTTGGTTACAGTTAGGGTGCAGCACAGGGCTCTGTCCTAGGCCCTTACTCATTTAGATTGTATCTTTCAGACCTTACTTTTTCATCTGAGGTGTTCTACAGTCTGTATGCAGACAACCTGAAATTGGGTAAACTGATTACGTGTGTTACAGATAAGGCATGTCTGCAAAATAACTTGACTAAATTGGCCATTTGGGCACAGGAGCATAGTATGTTGATAAATACATCAAAAGCTAAGCATGTGAGATTTGGGAGACATAAACTGAAAGGTGTATATTTAATACAGCACACAGTGATTGAAACTGTAGACTCATATAAGGACCTGGGTATATTGGTAGATTCAGCTATGAGGTTTTTCTAATCATATCAAACAATTGGTTAATGGCTGTTATAAAACCATGGGTTGTATAAAAAGATTTAAGGCTGTTATAAAACCATGGGTTGTATAAAAAGATTTAAAAAGTCTAGGAAATCAAACATAATGAAGTCATTGTTTATTAGTTACATTAGACCCAAACTTGAGTATAAAATAACAGTACGGAAACCCTATAAGAAAACAAGCATGAGTAAACTGGAAAGAGTTCAGTGGAAATATGCCAAGGGTATCCATGGATGTGAAAATTTAAGTTATTATGAAAGACTAAAATATTTGTACTCGTACAGTGTCTCTTACAGATATACAAGTGGAGATCTTATTCAGGTATGTAGGGCATTTAGAGACAACTGGTTTTGGGAATGTTTGGGGTTATGAAAAAGTACTAGAGAGTCATCAGACAACTTATGTAGAAGATACTATAGGAATGAGAAGTGTACTAATTGGTTCTCTGACACAATAGCTGATGCATAGCACAGACTACCAAATTACATTAAAGCAGGTACTAGTTTAGATATTTTTAAGAACAGCTTGGACACTTATTATGGGGACAAGTGTTTTGGTATATTGGCAATCTAGAAGGGCATTAATGTCCATGCTCGAAATATTTGTATGTATGTATGTAGTGGCTTTACCTATATCAGTTTTATCTTGCTAAGTATATAATGGCCGAGCACCAAAGCATTAAGGGCACTTTCCATGCACCCAAACATTTACTCACCTTGAGCAAAAGAAAGTGTAGCTTGGGTGGTAAGCCCTTCAGATCTTTCTTGCTGCTTAAGAGTGTTCTTCTTTGGGCTTTCAAAGATCAACTGTCCTTTAATGTTTTTCTTTGCTGGACAGAAAAGTTCCCTTTGTGGAGAGAAAAAAAGCCCTTTATTTTTTAAATTGAAAGAAGTATAACTATCTATAAAAATCAAACTTTTAAGCTAGGAAAATCATTTTTATAAACTTTTTCACTTGTAATAATTTTTATTTAGGAGCATTATTTTTGTGGGAAAAACTCATTAGAAGTTAAAAGTATTTCTTCCTTAAAAGTTACATTTTGGGGCTAAGTAAGTGGTTAAAGTACTTTTCACTATGTGTTTTTTGAAAAAAAAAATGACTTAATACTTAACTGTTTTAAGAACTACAACTACTATTAAGCATCTGGTATCATTTTTGTGTGGGTCTGTGTGCACAAATTGAAGAAAAACTTAATTGAATGGCTATTCCATGAACAATAATCCCCAAACATTGCTTTCATCAAGGAGTAAAATCATCATAAAAAAAAAAAATCATTGAAAGGTAATAGATGGCCAACAACAATGAAGTTAGTCACAAAGGTGGGCTGGGCTGTGCACCCCACACCACCGTTAACTATATATACCAACTCTGAAAATTGCACTATAATGGGGAAAAGGGCACATTTTAAGAGGTTTCATTTACCTTATACTGTGCAGTACTTCCTTGTTGGCCAACTATTACCTTTCAATTATTTTTTTTTTAATGAGGATTTCACTCTTCAATGAAAGTGACATTTGGAGATTACTGTTCGTGGAATAGCAGTTTAAAGTTTTTCTTTGATGTGCGAACATAGACCCTTTTAGACTTTATAGTGGGACAATATAATGGTACCTCAGTTGTCCTGCCTTCTGGGCACCAAAAGAAAAACATTAACAAACAGCATTTGCCACCACAGCAGACTACTAAAGTATCTCAGCCACAGATGGTTGACACTGCTGTGCCACGTTCTAGTTTCTCAGATCATTCATCTTTGCTGGGCAATCTTTGGTGTAATCCCTACAACCAAAGTGGATGGGATGTTGGACACATCCTCTGCAGCTGTTGGGATCTTTGTTGGTCTTAAAAGCACGGAATACCTCTCTATCTAGCCATACTGTAATGTTTGTCCCCAGGGAGGTTTTGACTGTGAAAGTGGGGCTGCTTCCTAAAAAATTCTTGTAAAAAAATCAGAAAACTAAAACATTCTTTCTCCTGTCTGTTGTTTTGAACATGAGTGATTTATTGGGCTTAATTCAGGGTTTACCTCAGGCTGTTTACCATTTCTGTTGTACCCTTCTCTGATGAGAAAAAAGCAATTCTTCATTTTCTGAGGAAGTTCAAAATTTTGAACCACAAAAGGATTGTGAAAGGACAACTGTTTTTTCAACTCGTGCTTTTAATGCAGAGAAGACTGTGGCTTTTGCCAGTCGCTTTGAAGCTTTCTCTTTTTCTGAAGCAGTTTCCAGAATCAGTTGATGGTTTCAGTGAGAATATAAGGATGTTTTACTATCTCTGAAAAAAATAAGATTTTTTGCAGTGGAATTTTCTGGAACTATGTGAGTTCTTCTTCCATTGGAGGATGTATTATAGCCTACCCCCCCCCCCCAAGAAAGCAGATAAATTGTATAAAGTTTTTCAGTATTGTAAGTTGTTATATTCTTCCAGCTGGTCACACTCTTCTGACAAGGATGGGAAAGCTTTTGATAGACTTTGGGTGGATAACGTGTACTCTTCTACAACATTTATTTTTAGAATTCTCAGTGGTCCAGCTGATAAGTTTTCCTCTGTTGAGAGCATGAAGAACATTATGACATAATTTCTTTCATCTTAGCAAAAAACATCATTGTGTATTCTTATTGTTTCTGTGTATCAAGTGGTTACCCATTTTTTGTAATGTACTTATGATTGAGCTGATGCAACTACATGTCAGCTGCCATTGGAACTGTTGATGTTTGCTTTGTTGGCACTCAGAACCTTCCTGAGGATGTTAAAGCTGAAATTGTGAATTCTCCCATTGATGATGTGGCAGTGTTTCAAATATCTGCAGGAGGCCTTAAAAAGTGCAATGGAAGTAGCAAGTGGACAAGGAAAGTTCACAGATTGTTCAGCAACCCTTATCCAAGTTTTCAAATGGTTTAATGCTACCTCTCCAACATTTTTCAAAAGTAAAATAAGGCACAGCAAGTTAACTGCTTGTAAGCATATTTGTAAAAACAATGGCAGGGGGTTCCCATAAAGAAAGGAGGACCCCCCGAATAAAGTACATTCTCAGTTTAAATGATTATCTACTGACTCATCCTCCCCATTCGCTAATCCTTCTCCAAAATCTTTACCTCCCTCCACTTCTCTTTTGGCAACAGATAGTTTCAGAGAAATTGGTTCAAAAGTGATTCAGCATAGTGATACAGATGGCAATGGGAATCTTCCTTCTGTTAAAGGGATTCTTCCTCATCCGCCAGATCAAACTTCTCTTTAGCCAACTGTCATTCAGCATCTGCTGATACAGGAGGTGATAGAAGGTGTCCCTTCTCCTTTGATAGGAGAAAGTTTTTTTTTTTCCAGGAATGTTTTTTGTGCCAAAGAAAGGAGATTTTTGGAAAATAATTCTGGATCTTTGTTTTAAACCAGTTTCGGATAGTGACTGAGCTCAGAATGTTGCCTTTATAGCCTGTTACTTCTGTTGTCCATTTCAAGTATTCTGTTGACCTAGATTTAAGACATGCTTCTCACATTACTACAGGTGCAGAGCTCAGATGCTTCTGAAGGTTTTCTGTGTCTGGATTACCATTTATCTACAGCTCTAAGAGACTTGGTGTCTAGCTTTAGAGATAGACTGCAAAGTATTCACATTTTCTTTATTTAAATTGCAAATCTTTGCAGAGTCTTTTTTGTGCTGGATTTCTCACTTGGATGAGAGATCTGTGCAGACTGAGTTTCCAATAGAACATAAAAATAAAATCTTGCTCAACTCTTAGGTGTCTTCCAGACACCTCAGTTCAATGAGCCTTTCTTCCACTGGAAAAAAAAAGATCTATATTTAGGTCTATTTCAGAGATTTCTCACTCAAACTAAGGCTTATTCAATGGAATTTCTCAGAATGCATGTCATCCATGATTCTTCTAGTTAGACTCCACGTGAGAAAATTCATTAATAACCCAAATCACTCTGGTCTCAACATCAGTAATCCCTTGACATGCAGATTCCAGTTTTTGGGCTTGTGAAAAGAGAGATTCTTTGGTGGCAAGGCCAATTTTATCTGAATCCACATTTCCCATTATCCTTTCCACCTTCAGTGCAATCTATAACATAGCATTTATAAAGATGGTTTTCACAGATTTGGTACATTTCTGAAGAAGTCTTTTTGATGAAAGAATCAATTAAGTCTTTTTACGCTAATTTGGAGGTGTTCTTCTGAGTTCTACAGTGATTTTTAGTTTTGTGTTTTGGTTCACTGTTAGTTTGTTTTTGGTCCCAATTTATAACGTATGCCTCAGGCTTTGCTTGGGGAGCAGTGTCTGTGGAAATAAAATTGCAGGGTCTTTGTGACAGAAAATACTGACAAAAACATAAATGTGAAAGGGATAATGCCTCCTATAATTGCTCTCAACACATTGAATCATACATGGTCCATTGAACCTGTTACAGGTGTTCACAGATCCTACTCTCTGTGTAGACTAGCCATGGTAGCATGTGGTATAGCTTTACAGCACAATCACACTCATACAATGTTTTACTTTCTATCTGAGTACAAATTTGCAGCCAGCAAGCTGAGCAGGAACAGGACAGACCCTTATAAATGTAAACTAAATCAGGGGTTCTTACATGAATTTTTCCAGCTTTGTGGAACACTTCACATGGATATTTTTGCTACCAGTCATAACAATCACTTTGCAAAATTTTACTTAAGGGCTCCATTCAAAAAGGATTAGAAAATGTTGTTTCCTTGGACAGGAATGTTCCTGTATGCTTTTTTTCCACTAATAATCAAAGCTTATTGTGATTGCTCCCTCCTAGCTTTTTTTTTTTTTTTTTTTTTTTTTTTATTTTGTTTTTTTGAGAATTGCCAAAAGCAATTCTCACAAGCTTCCTCATAGACTGGGCCTACTCACACAGGACAAAGGAGTGTCAGAGAAATCCCATCTCCAAATAGCTGCAAATAACTGTATGGATGACAGTCTTAATACCTTTTTGGCACTTTTTTTCTCAGCATATGAAACAGGTATTTAGCAGGTAACAAAACCTGATACTAGAACATTGTATATTACTAATTGGAAAGATTCTCTGGTTGGTGACAAGACAAGAACCAGTGTGTTTTCTGGTTCAGTATTAGCATGAATTGTGATCATCTAGCCTATCATACTCCCCAATCAAGGTACATTTATCAGTCATTCCAGCATGTTTGCCTATGGATCACCCTCTTTCAATCTAATCTCATGTAAAAATGTTTTTGAAAGGGATATTGAATACCAAGCTACCTCAAAAACAAGTGGTGGTTCCTCCTTGTGATCTTAATTTTGTCATGGAAATGTTAACTCTTGGTCTATTTAAACCAGGTCATCAGGCTGACTTCAGATTCTTAACATGGAAAACTGTGTTGCAAGCTCTTATGATGGATCAGCCTTATCTCATTTTCCAAAAAGATATTGAATTTAATTATTTTACAGCAAAGATGTGTAAAAGTGCCCAAAACATAAGTAGTAATCCAAAATTAGGCACCAGAGACCAACAGTTCCAACACACAAGTAATTTAATGTTCAAACACAGCAAAAGGAACACACATCCACAAATAACATAGACGCTGATAAGAACACTTCCCCTTACATTTTCGTCTCATAGAACTTCAACAAATGGGCAAAGACATCATAGTTACCTAGTTAAATAACTTTTCCTGTTTGAATAGACCAATGAAATCAGTGATTCAATTAGTTAAAAGAGATACAGAAAGAGTGGATTCTAAACTGCATGTGACAGGTGGACAAATAATAAAACACATGAAAATGTATATAAAATCAAGAATTCACTTAAATAAATAAACCAGGATAAAATAATGTGACTATATATAAAAAATGTAAAAATATCACAATTTTGCAGATCTGAGCTAGCTTGAGTATAGGTTTATAAAGACACCATATCATTAAGTCCTGAATTGTTGCAAGCATCCAGGACTAATTGCCAATATAGTTTCCTGTATTCAAGTCTGGTCTCCCATGGCCCACCTCTGGGGTCTATAGGGACCATCTCTATCACGAAAAATTGATACTCTGCTTTTGGACATGCCTGAAGATGTTTGTACAGGGCGTTATCATTTTTCTTCCTTAAATCATAAAGGTGTTCATACATTCGTTGTTTTAACCTCCTTTCCGTCTTACCCACATAGAAGGAGTCACATGCCCCACACAAAACAATATGTACCACACCTGTGGTATTACAATTTTCATACCCTCTAGTAGTTATATACTTGTTTCTACATTTTAATATAACATGTCCCCAGTCCGTATGTACTTACATTGGGTACAACTTCCACATTTGTGTGTACCTTTTTTGTTACTAATGAGAGTTCAAATTGTTATAATGGGAACCTCCTTCCAGAATATTTTTGATATTTCGTCTTTTATTGTACACACATTTAAATGGCTTGTCAAATATACAACTTAAATCTGATACGGCTGCAAATTTTTTCCACTCCTTGTCTATAACTTGTTTGACCAAATTTGTTTCACCATCATATGTGATAGTCAAAGCAGATTGGTAAGACACCCCTTCTATCTTCGTACCTAGCCTTGCATAATCAGTGGGGTGATTTTTACTCAAAATAGGGTCAAACCTAGACTCTCTACCATCCATGACTTCTGTTAATACATCATTTAAAAGTGTTGGAGGGTACTCTCTGGCTTTGAACATTTCTATTAAAAAATCACATTCTCTTTTAAAATCCTGGTCATCAGATGTCATTCTGCTAGCCCGGACCAGTTGACCTTTTATTACCCCTCTTTTTTGGTGTGTGGGTTGGGCACTCGCATAGTGAAGATAAGAATTCGAGAATGTCTGCTTTCTATGTATTTTAGATATGAAACCATTGTCCAACCTTTGAATGTTAACATCAAGGTAATTTAACTCACTATTGTTAAGCTGATATGTAAATTTTAGGAACTTAGTAGTCTTAGAAATGTATTCAAGGAATTTGAAAAAAATGATTATCAGTACCAGTCCAAAAAATACAGATGTCATCTAAAAATGCCCATGCAGGTTCCAATATTGCTTAAATTCAGAGGTGAACACATATTTGTTTTCCCAATATAGGAGAATAATATTGGTATAGGGTAGGGGCACAGTGTGCCCCCATTGGCATGCCCTTCAATTGTTTATAGTATTCTCCCTGAAAGAATATAAAATTATTCTTAAGGACTAGGTCCATTAAAATTAGACTAGTGCAAAATACACCAAAGGGAATATCCGCACAATCGGCCATGAATTCATTAAACCAAGCAAGCCCCACATCATGTGGAATACACGTGAACAAATCCACTACATCAAGTGTAATGAAAGTACTTGTGTTGTTCATTGCTTATGCATCTTAAAAAATCCATGAATCCTTGAGAATATTCTCATTTCTGAAAACTGTGTTTTTTTTAGATTATAATCTATATATTTTGCCAAAGGTGCAGTTACTGATCCTCCCGCAGAGACAAAAGGCCTAAGCGGTGGGTCAGTAATACTTTTGTGGACCTTGGTTATGCCAAAGATAGAGGGCAGTCTGGGCTTGTCGACATTTAAAAAGTTATAAGTTTCAATGTCTATGAGCCCCTCTATCACTAGGTCATTTAGACACACAGAAATCTTTTTGTAGGCAATGTTGACTTCATTCAAGGAAACCCTAGTGTATGTCTCTTCATCATTGAGCAAGTCAAACATTTTGTTTCATAGCTGATATGATCCACTAAAACAACTCCATTACGCTTGTCTGGTTTCGTAGTTCTAATGTTTTTGTTTTCCTTAAAATCATATAGAATATTCTTTTCCTCAGTATTTACATTTGGGGGTCACTCTATTGTATTTCAACATTTCCCTTAATTATTTTTCCACCACCAGTTCAAAATTTCTAAGCTGGGGGGTGCAGTGGCAGTTGAAAGTGCTTTTCTTCACTAGTTTATTGTGAATATTCTTTTTCTCCTGTCAATTAAAAAATAATTCTAGATTTTTTTGTCTAATAAATAATTTAAATTCAACTAATAAATTCACCAAATTGTTTTTTACCCTGGGTATAAAAGTGAATCCTTTCAAAAATAAATTAAAATGACCTTTGGTGATGACAGTGCTCTTATAGTTAAATATGTTAAAACCATTGTAGCTAAATAAGCAACCATCTTGTCTAATTTCATCTTGAGAATCTATCTTCGTTCCTGTGGTCCCCAACTTTTCTGTACTTGGTTCCCATACCAATAGTTCACAGGACCCTTCTGTCTTAACCTCTTGGACCTCCTTGGAGGTGAAAATTCTGAGGGGTCCTGTAAGTTTAAATTTTCTTGGTCATCCTGATTAATATTCTCTGTATATGCCCATCTTCTATTGTTTTGACCCCTATATAAGTTACGGTTGACCCTAAAGGGTTTTGGTTTAGGGTAATGTGTCATGCTAGCATATTCATTAGTGTCTTTCTCAATTTTCATAAGTGTTCTATCCTGTATTTGCTTGCATTTTAACTCCATACCATTCAAAATATCAAAATACTTTGCCTTTTCAGTGTCTATACTGAACTTTATCTTTATCCTTCCTGACATTCTAGAACCAGTTCCTCCTTCCCAGGCGGGAATAGGTTTTTATTTAAGGATGTTTTGTACTTAAAAGAAAGAAAATACATGGAGACCAGTTCTTGGTCTTTCTTTCCTAAACCTATTTAAGATACTGAACAGGTTCAAATTGCAGTCCCTTAATTTGTTACCTTTTATTTCTCATTCACATTTCCTGGTTACACTAACTTTATAAGATGCTTATCACATCCCTATTAATCCAGACTTTACAAGTTTCTTAAGGTTTTGTTTGTATGGATCATATTCAGTTCTGTGCCCTACCATTTGCACTATTCACTCTACTAAGTGTGTTCACAAAATCCCAAGATCTAGTTATTGATCATTGTAGGCTATAGAGTATCTACATTTTTCCATATTTAGTCAACTTACTTTTCTTTACAGAGTCTTTTTTCAAAGTGTCAGAAACCTCTCACTTAGGTGAGAGATTTCTTACAGAAGCTATTCCAAGAAAACATTCATATGTCTTTAACTGGTTCCCTCAGGATTGTACTCCTGAGGTGTCAGGATGACAGTTCAAAGAGGTTTTCTTCTACAGGAAAAAATTAATCACCAAGGACAGATGCAAGCACACAAATATAAAAAGATGCTTGGCCTGATCAAGGTGCTCAACTCTCTGAAGCACCTTTGGTCTCTGGGATCTCTTCAAGTTGTTACAAACAATACCATAATAATGTGTTGCATCAACAAGCAAGGGAGAACCAGATCATACCCTTTTTGTAGGCTAGCCTTGTTAGCTTGGTATAGCATGTCAGCACAACCTTACCCATCCTACATTATCAGAGCAAAATTGTGTGGCAGACAACGTGAGCAGGATAAGGGCAGAAGCTCACAGATTGTAATTAGATCTGAACATCCCCTGATATTTGATCCATCTGTGGGAACCTATACGCCTCCTTTCTGAGTAATCAGCTTGTAAGATTCTGCTTTAGAAGTCCATTCAAGAAGTGCTAGACAACAGTTGCCTTTTTTCGTTTCCTGTATGCTTTTCCAATCTTTCAACATATATCCAGGGTACTTCTAAAGATTCAGAAGGAATCCTTCAAAATAATTGTAGAGACTCCATTCTAGCCCAGGCAACCATGGTTCTCCCTTTTATAAATGATCAGGGAAAGTTATCACAAGATTACACACAGACTGGATCTACTTATACAAGATCAGGTGTGTTAGATACACCCCGACCCAAATCAACTTCAACTGACTGCTTGGATCATATTACCTTCATTCCATTAGTCACCTGTTTACTGAGGCCATGCAGCATGTACTAATGGAGATAAGAAAGTCTGCCACTAGAAAATCATATATTTCTTGTTGGTGACAATATAACCAGCACCCATTTTGGTATAGTAGTTCTCTGGTTTTACAGTGGTTTTCAGTTGTTATGCTATGGCATTTCTTAATCCTCTGTCAAGGTTCATTCATTGGCCATTTCAGAATGTGTGCCTATGGATCTTCCTCTTAATGCAGTTTCAAATCAAAATGCATTTGAATAGGGTTTTACATAAGAGGCCTCCAGGAAAACCAGTGGCCTCTCCATGGGGTCTTAATTTTGTGTAAGAGAAGATAACACTTGCTCTATTTGAAACTTGCTACTTGAGGTTCTTAACATGGAAATCAGTTTTACTGATTGCTCTGACTGCTGTAAGAAGGATATCTGAGTTGCAAGCTCTTATTGAGTGTCAACCCTTTCTCATTTTCTACAGGGGCATGGCTTCCTTTAGATGTAATCCTCCTTTTATGCATAAACTGGTATCCAAGTTTGTGTGTGTATATGTATATATATATATATATATATATATATATATATATATATATATATATATATATATATATATATATATATATATATATATACTGTAGCTCCCTATCTTTAATCAAAGTATACAATGTTCAGAAAACAAAATGCTGAATATGGAATATCCTTCACCCAGTGATGTGTGACCCCACAATTAGTATATATAATTGACTGGAATTTGTGAGGGAATGGTGCCCATATTCTGTACCTTTGATGAAAAACAGGGGATCCATTTATATATAAGCACAAGTAGAAGGCTTTCTTTTTTCTTTTTTTTTTTTTTGACATCTAAAAAGTAACTGCTGGTAAACATTCTTAAATGGATTGAATGCTAACTGTAGATACATTTCTGTATCCTGAGAAGGAATGGGTTTAGTAAATCTTTCAGGAAATCATTTCTCTTCAAAACACTGTGCCACAAAGCAGACAGACTGTGGTATGCTTACCCAACTAAGCTGCTTTACTTTTTTGCAGGTATATAGTATTTGAGCATCCAGTAAATTTGACGGTGCCTCTGAAAGATGATTTTTCTACTTAACACCAACATCATTGTACTGTTGTGTTACTGTATGTTGCATGAAGAGTTAACTCAGGTCTTTTTTTAAACAAATCTTATATTTTGCTTTTCTTACCCAGTTTTAATCAACTGTCTTCATTTTTTAATATAATTTTTTTCTATATTGTCTTTAACCAAGTTTTATATGAGAATGAAAAATGTTTATTAAAAAAAAAAAAAAAACTTTCATGAAATGACTCTGTCTACAGTTATCCCATAAACGGACTTTTCAGCTGAATGACTTTCAGTATCTAGGTCACATATTCTCTCACTCATATATGCACTCTCACACTGTTGCTTACACACATACATGGGTGAAGCTGATTGGTTGAATTTTCAAATAACTTAGCATGAATTGTAGGTGCACTTTTGGTTAACTATTTCATCAACCAGAGTGAAAATGAGTTGCACTTTTTGGGACTGTTTGCCCTTTTGTTGATGCTATCATGGAGGTGCTATATCTAAGCTTGGGGTGGGTGGGTTGAGCTCTTATGTCAAGGCATTTTAGTCTGTGATGCATTGGTCAAAGTGCATAGCTAGCTGTGCTTCAGGTTTAAGGTATGTCTCAATCTGTGGTGTTTATTTTTGAGCTGAGGACAGTTCTTGTGACTTGTACGTGGGAGTTTGAAAAGCTGAGACCTGAGAGGTTCTTGGTGAGTTTAAGTTGCTAACTATGGTAGCACAGTTAAAAAAATGTCAGAATTATATGGAGCTTTTGCACTGCACTATATTTGGAGTCATGGTGAGGTTTATCTTTTTTTTCCCTTGTTTTCTGTGGCAATGGCAGTGTACAGAATGATTACACTGATACAGAAAAGTATATCACTGGTAAATAGTAAAAATACATGTGACTCTGCATTTCACCTTTTGCTCCTTCAGTTTTAGTATCTGCTTATGCACTTTTCTATTTAATGCATCCTTATAATTCTACACAGTCCTCAACACCAACTTTAAAGCTGAAGCCATGGGCTGAGTTTGGTCTGTTGTTGCAGCTCATGATCTCAGAAGGCCAACATCAAAGAGAGGTATGGTAGTTTTGAAGTCAAGTGGGATGGGTAAGATTTTGGAATGATAGTTGCTGGAAAGCAACAACATGGTTCCCTGATCTGGCCACCCTACACTATAGGAATGAGCTCTGATTTGTGAAATAATTCATCATTTACCTCATTAGATTAGCACTAGTCTGTCAGATGGCAGGTACAAGATAAATGGATCAACAGTTATGGTACAGGAACACTGGAAACTGAGATAGTCACTGACATGTTGTGGGAATCCCAAGGTTGATTAGACTACCCTGACTGTAAAAGGAAAAATTGAGTGGGTACAATTTGCTGTAGTAATTGTGTGTATGTTTGGGGGGGGGGTGAAACTTCAGCCTATTCATTATTATTTATTCTCTGCACTGTGGTTGCTATATCTATTCAGACCAGGATGAGCTTTTCTTGTCATTGGCTTGAAAATAAACAAAGTAATTATACATCCTTCTCAGCCAAGTATAAAACAAAAAAGCTGTACAACATTACTACAGACCACATCATCGGTTTTAATTTTCTTGCCTTTCCCCTTTTATTTTACTGCTTATTTATTATAATCTTCCTGTTATGTAACTTTTATTAGGTGTAAATGTTTTATTTTGGTTAAATCTCTTGCAGTGTTGATTTCATTTATCTGACCTTTCTGTATGGGTGTTAACAAGGTTTTTAAGTCCCACATCTTCTCTGCCTCTCTGTTCCTTTATTACAGTCTACATTTTTGCTATTGTTTGTTGTGGTTTTGGCTGAAACATTACCTGTATGATCTGATCTAGCAATTTAAAACTATCTAAATACATGTATTTGTTTTTTTTTTTTCAAAAACATTTTTATTTTGTTTTCTTTATAAATATACGCAAATGTACATATAACAAATACAATCAAACAATAACCAAACTATTTACAATATTTACATTCATCCATGAAAACAATCATTTTATCCATGAGAAGTTATCAGCATTTGTTCAAAAGGTTTTCCAGTTTTTGCCATGCTGCTTTTTTACAAACAACTTTTGCTAAATTAATAAAAATCTTTAAACATCAATTCTTGTTTACTTTTCCAGTTCAAAGTAATAACTTTTTTGGCAATTGCAAGAACTGACCAGAGTAACTGAATCTGAGATTTAGGTATTACATTAGGTATAGGAACATTGAATAGGATTAGTGAGTTAGAAATATGACAGTTATCAGACCATAAAGCATTTACAGAATATCTGAAGCCTTTCCAGTATTAAACAACATTTCTACATTCAATGAACATGTAAACCCAGTTGACCTCTAGTAATTCATCACATTTCTAAAATTTACTTTCAATGTTTTTGAGTATAAGATTTATTTTATGTGGAGTATTGAAACTTCTCTTCATAGAGTTCCATGTATACAATCTCCAATATAATGAAGAAGAGGTACCATACGTAGAATGCAGTAACAATTTTTTGGATTTATCAGATATTTGTTCTCCATTAATCTTTACATAGTAATTCCAAAAATCTGAGTCAAACTTTACAGTATCTTCTCTTAGTATCTTATAGATAGGTGAGATACTTCATTTTTGAATATCTGTCTTTTCAAGACACCTAATAAAAAGCCGAATCAAACTAGGTATAGAGTCAGTCTCTAGGTAGATTGATACTCTCATTTTGTTTTCTATAAACTGCTGTAATGAGTGTATAAACAACCACCTGTCTTGACTTTTATCAAAACTACATAAAAGAGAGTTTAGTGGTTTAATACTCTTATTTTCAATAAACTTATGCCAGAATATCAAGTTATTTTCCTTTAATTTTTGCATCGCATTGATGTTGAAAGAATCTAGGCAATCAGGGGAGTATGCTATAGGGAATATAAGAAATAAAAAATGTTTAATGTTGTAATTACTATCAATTATATTTTTAAAGTTATTAAATATTTGATTAATGCCATAAGAAAAATGATCAAACTTCTTATTAAAGAAACAAAATTCTCGTAAAAGCCAATGAACTCTACTTATTCCATATTGTTCCTTAAATTGATTTTCTATAGTTCTGACATCAGTTATATGAATCTCGTGTGTTGTTTTCCAGCCAGATATATAGGTAGGTGTGATCCAATGTGATATTACATTAATTATAACTGATTTGGAATAAAGAGCTAACCTAGGAAATGCTATCCCATTACTGTTCCAAGCTCTAATGTGCCATTTATATGCAATCCTAGGTTTAAGGGGAACCATACAAATTTAAGTAACATGGAATCTAATTTTTTAAATATATTTTTGGGAGGGGGGTAGTATCAATAACTGTATATAAAACAAAATTTTAGGTAAAATTATAATTTATATTAAAGAGAGCCTATCCTTCATTGTGAAGAACATTTTATTCTATCTTTTGATTAGTTCACTAATGGTGGTTATTAAATTATTGTAGTTTAGTTTAACAGACTCTTTCCATGTACTCTTTATTACTGACACCCAAATATTCTAATGCATCATTTTCCCAATTAGGCTATTCTCTCTTAAGTTTTTGTTGATATTTTTATTAATTAGTAATGTTTTGGATTTATTATGATTAAATTTAAGTCCTGAAATTCTTTGAAACTTGCTTAAGGTATTTATAACATCATGCAAAGAACCATCAATATCACCCAAATTTAACAACATATAATCAGCAAATAATTGTATCTTAGGACAGTAGTCCTTATTAATTTGAAACCTTTTATATTTTGCTTGTTTCTGATATATGTAGCAAAGGGTTCCATTGAAAGAGCAACAATAATGGTGACAAAGTACAACCTGGTCTAGTTCCCTTGAGGATTTCTAGTGGTGAGGATAGACATGATCTGATTTTCACATAAGCGGGCCTATATTACATAGTCGAAGTATGACAACTTTGATGGTGATATGGTCGAAACCATAAGTTCGAAGTTGTCATACTTCGATTGGGAAAAAAATAAAAAAAACAACATACCTGAAGGTTGTAAGCAGGGCGGCAAGCACCACTGCACCCCCCCATGTGGGGGGGGCCTCACCCCCATACCCCCGCTCTTTAAATATACCAACTTTGAGGTTGCACTACAGTGCATTAAAGGAAATTTTCTCTTTATGGCACTGTAGCGTGACCTCAGAGTTGGTATATTTAAAGAGCGGGGGGTGTGGGGGGCTGAAGTGCATATAACCTTTTATTTTACTTTCCCATTTTTTTTATTTTTTTATACAGAGTCGAAGTTCTGTAACTGTGGACATATGTGTTCATACATATGGTAGTCGAAGTTACAGAACTTCAACTATGTAATATAGACCCACATAAGCTTGTGCCCCACTATACATTTTCATTAATAAGTTGACAAAATCTGAGGAGAATTCAAAACCAATCAGAATTCTTTGTAGATAAGACCAACTAATAGAATCAAAAGCCTTTTCTATGTCTAGGCTAATAATAGTTGTTTTTTGTATTTGCATGATATGTCTATTAATGATCATAATTTAATAATGTTATCTTGCACGTTCCTATGAAGAATGAACCCTGTCTGATCATTATGTATTAGGTTAGATAATATTTTCTTTATCCTATTAGCTAATATTGTCATGAAAATTTTATAATCAGTGTTTAGTAATGAAATTGGCCTATATGTATCACAAGATTTGGGGTCCTTACCTTGTTTTAATATGGGGGAGAAAACTGAGTATTTCCACAATGGTGGTGATATATATTTTTCCTTAACCATAGTAAAGGCACTCTCATTTTCTTTATTATATATTCAGAAAAAATATTATATAGTTCAGGAATTATTCCATCCATTCCTGGAACTTTATTATCTTTTACATTTTTTATTTGCTCTTTCACTTCTGTTAGTGTTATTTGTTTATTTAATATGCTATTTTGTTGCATTGACAGCTTAGTAGTTATATTTTCTTGAATAAAAGTATTTATTACATTATCTGTCTCCATACGTGGTGTGAATTATTTAAATCTTTATAGTAGTTTTTGAACACTTCTAATATGCCCATTAAGTTAGATGTACTTTTAACTCAACCATCACTTTTATATTTAATCTCATTAATAAGATTTTGATTATTTATTTTTTTGGATCTTACCACTATTTTATGTAGATATTTGGGATTTACAGCCTAAGATTGCAATTTAAATTTTTCTAGTTTTATGGCTACCTTATGATTCAGAACTTCTAAGTATTTTTGATTTAACTTAGTAATTTCGTTATGTGCTTCTTTGTTATTTGGATTTGCACCCATTTTTATCTTGTTTATGTTTTTTTGTAAGTCTAAAAGTTCTTTGTCTCACTCTTTTTTTTTTTAAGGTACCAATATTTTATTCTACCATATATATATATATATATATATAAACTTTGAAGGTGTCCCATAGTATAGTATCAGTCACTTCACCATTATCATTTGTTTCCATAAACATGTCTATTTCTTTCATTATCCATTCCCTAAAGTCATTTAACTTAGTTATGTAAGCAGGAATTCTCTGTAGAAATCATAAATCATCTGTATGTGTAGTTAATGTAAAGTTTATAGCATTATGGTCTGAAAGTGGGCAAGTTGTTAGAGATACGTGACTTATTTTTGAGTATATATTATTTGATACACCAACCTTACCAATGTTTGTTTGTGTACCAAACCAATATGAATAGTGAGTATAGAACAAGGAATAATGTTTTCTTAGACCATGTACATTTTTAAGCTTCATCTAGTTTGTAAAGTCATTTAACTTCTTGGCTTGAGATGTTAGTTTTATTTTACCATTTTTATAAGTATCATTGCCTTATAATAGGCAATTAAAATCACCTGTTGCTATAGTTTCCCCTTTTGCATTTAAAGTACTCAGGTCCAGATATTTGTCAACATATTTAGTTCTCAGTCCTGGTATCCAGTACGTATTAATCAAAGTATAATACTTCCTGTTGATTTCCAATATAACCATGCTTAGCATCCCATCTTTATCTGAAATTGTATCTATAATTCTTGGCATAGTATAAGTATTTTTCCAAAGAATAAGAGTGCCCCTTCTCTTAGCCTTAAAACATGAATCAGCCAGAATGGTATAGCCATTGAATGAGTATTTTTGTTGATCTATTTTTAATAGATGGGTTTCCTGTAAAAAGATGATCAGGGCTTTATGCATTTTAATATATTTAAACAAACCAGCTCTTTTGACATTATTGTTCAAACCATTAATATTTAATGATAAATATTTATAAGCCATTGACTATAATGTATATGTTATTACTAACTGAAAGACCTTTCTTCTGTATTGACTTGAATATGCTGAAAACTTACTTATCATGGATGCATAACGTGTATTAAGTACTAGTTTTAAAAACCCAAAACTATTTACAAACACATACATGAAACACAAAGTTTCTGGTTTAGTTAAAAATGTAACTAAACCATCCATCCACCACCTCTCCAATACCAAATGACACAAATTATCCATCTCTGCTTAGAATATAGTGTAAAATATTATTATCAGCTGTAAAATATTATTAGCAGAGAGCTAGGCTGACAGATAGACAGACGCCATACTACTGTATCCATTATTATTTATTTGTATTAGTACAAATTGTTGCCAAGCAGTTAATACTGTCAGAGTTATTTCAATTCTATTGTAACACAGCTAGACAGACTGATAAACACTCAGTCCAAAAACATCACCAAAGAGTGAAAATTACTGTCCAGTTTATATATACTTATTTAAATGTCAAACAATGTTATTTTTAATGTCCTTGTGACTTGTTTTTCTGGTTTCTGTTTGCGTCATGAAAAGTCCATGGTTATTTCTAGCCTGGACAGTTTCTTATGTCCTTCTTTGGTGCTGTATCTGAAGACTTCACAAAAAGTCTCTCCTCGTCATTGTTGCATCACTTGAAGTGGCTGTATTTTATTTCATTTATTTCTGCATCTGAAAGCTCAAAGAAAGTCAACTTCCTTTTTTCTATAACAGGATGCCTTTACAGTAAGCCCACAGCTATATGTTATTAATATCTAAGATGAACATTAACTGTTCTTGCAAAGCAAGCCATATTATTTATTTTCTTTACTGCACATGCAGTATAAGTTTGGGGAAAGCATTTTAATTTACACAATCTCTATCAATTTCCCCCTTTTTAATTAAAACCAAGAAAATTGTAAGACAATTTACAACACAATACGATCTTCAGTACTTTGAATCCCTTGGTCTGTTGCAACATATGAATCCCTTGCATTCAATGCTATCTTTTCATACAATGTTATGTTACCAATGGCTGTTACTTGATTAATACTTTTATTAACATAAATCTTATAATGACGATAAGAGCAATTAATGCGAAAATTATAGTACCCCACTATAGACACATAGCCGTTATTACTTATTTATTTTTAACTGCTTTCATGCTTGCTTAAGCAAGTTTTCAGCCTTGCATTTACACAGAAACATTTATTTCAAAATCTTGTCAAGTTAACCTTTGCTTTACAAGGCAAAACCTTTTATTAGAAACAAGCATATTTCTTTTAAATCACATAATTTCATTTAATTTCATTATTGCTTTGGGAAAAGAATATTTAAAAAGCAATTTACAGGAAAATGTGATCATCTGTACTTAATAGCCTTTCTTCATTGTTAACAGTTACTTGTTTGACAGTTTTATAACACATCTCCTCTGTTATAGCTGAGATAGCTCCATAAGTTGCATTTGCTATCAACTTTTTAACTTTCCATATTGCCTTAGTGACACTATACCAGTGGAAAAAAATCAGCTCCTGAAATAACACCATTTCCTATATCCAGCTGTTTTAAAATATTTCTTTATTTTTTTATCATGAACCCTCCCCCCCTTTTTCTAGTGATTTTTTTACCATGTCCTCTGGTAATGTGTGAGTAATTCTCATTATTGG
This sequence comes from Protopterus annectens, assembly GCF_019279795.1. Classification (NCBI taxonomy): domain Eukaryota; kingdom Metazoa; phylum Chordata; order Ceratodontiformes; family Protopteridae; genus Protopterus; species Protopterus annectens. The sequence continues at coordinate 1,014,546,271 of NC_056739.1, read as the reverse complement.
AACTGCATACTCTATGTAACAGAATTTCTCTTCTTTCATCTCTTCCTTATGTGTTACCTCCCATGCTGTTTTTTATTTTATGAAAACAGAGTATGCCTTTTTCTATTTTCATCAACTGTAATTTTTTTTATGGCTGATTGTTTTACAACTCTACTTTTATAAGATTCTTTAAATGTAAAACCTGTATGTGTAACCTCTACAGGGACTGCATGTAATGGCATTTTCCCCCTTAAGGAATGTGGCTAAACACTCAACAATTTGACTAGTTATGTGCCTTTGCAAACAATTTTGCATGTCCAAAAATATATTGAAATCAGGTATCCGATCATGATGTCCCTGTTCTCATGATCTATTATACCAGAGTATCTCTCTCAATTTTTTCTTTGCAACTGTTTTATTTGCATTGCCTTGTATGTACATTTTTTTAGATTGCCTTGCCCTGCCCATAGATTGCTATTATAGAAACAAATTTAAACTTTTGCAAGACTGTTAACAGACTGTTACTATACTGATACTGTTTAACTGTTATTAACTTACACTGATTTTTATGAACCAACGTGGTGTGCTGCTTTTTCTTGGATTTTTATTAACTGAATTTGTCTAAGTTTTTAATGACTCTGTACTTTACTACCTGTATGTATTCCTGTGTATTATTTTCTGGATGGCAGTTTCACCAGTCTGACTAATGATGTTCTTGCGGTACTAGTTTGTTTATAAGACATTGTTCTGAAAATATGACATTACAGTCACTTTTTTTTACCAATATTGATGCTGTTTGCTGTATGCATAAGTTGCCTTTGGAGACATACTATACTTTTAATGTGGGGGGGGGGTTGACCCTCTCTTGTTACCATAGAACTTATTGTCATTTAGGATTTGTCATAGGTACTGCCTTAAATGTTTTTCCATTTCCAGGCATAGATCTGGACTTACATACCCAACATTTAATTGCATTGTTTAGTTTTGCATTTACCATTTGCATTACTGTAAATGTATTTACTGTATCGAATAAATTAACTTTAACTTTACACTATATCTGTATTGACTTTAACTTGACACTGTATCTGTACTAACTTTACTCTGTGCCTCTATGTCTGTAGGTTATTTCTGTGTTTATTTTGAATAAGTCTTGGCTTATTAAACCAGTAAAGTAATATTTATTTTTCTGTCTTTTCCTGTCTCCTTTGTTTAATTAATTTACATTGAGTTTAAAAGATCCCTGTACTTTGCTGCAAAATGATAACGTGTTCTGCTAATTTATTACTTTAATGCCTATTGTCTGCCATGATCTGGGTTATAGGGAGGATTATCTCCACATTCTACTGGTCATAATTTACCATTTTTATTATACTGTTAGTGTTTGTAATTATCCTTTTCAGTAAGACAAGGGTTTTTTCCTTCCTTCTGTTTATTGCTTACCTCCTTTTTTATGTACCCTGATGTTTGCAGGTTATTTGCATATATGTTTTCTGTTTATGATTTATCTGTTCCCATTGTTCTATACACCTCTTCATATCCTTGGGGATTGGATATTGCTTCTGAAAAGGTGGAATGTAATCAGAAGGATTGCCTACACTCACTGGTACTGCTAACTTACCACAGTCTGTCTTTGATGTAGCCCATAAGGGCTGAAATTGTGATTTGATTTGCTCCCATTTAACCTTCAGTTGTGACTCTCTCTTGGTAATGTCTTTTTTTTTTATAGTTACTTATGTAGCGGTGGTACAGCAGTAGCGTTGTTACCTCACAGCAAGAGGTTCTCCCGTTTGATTCTTGGCTGCGCTTGGGAGTGCCTTCTGTGTGGAGTCTGCATGTCCTCCCTGCAGTTGGGTAGAGTTTGAAAGACATGCGTATGTAAATGGGCATGCCTTCATTGAAGGTTGGGCATTGAGCTGGCACCTCGGCGTTTCGTAAAAATCTACTGCCAATCATTAGCGGACCGGAGTTCCGCTGTGACGACCCCTTACTGGAAAAAGCCGAAAGACAAACAACAACTTACATAAATTACAAAGCAAGGAAATTGCTGAGCTGTATTTAAACTGTCTTCTGCTGTGGTAGACCATAAAACCTTGTTATTGAAATTAATTACTATTTCCAGTTTGCCGAGAATATTAACTCCAAGGATTGTTGTTCCACAACTGGAATTTATAAGAAATGTACCCTGTATTAAAGATATATTTTCTGTGAAACATATTTTAACTGGCTTACTGCTTATGGCCATGCAAGTACTGCCATCAAAGCTTTGAATGTAAGATTTTTTGAACTGATTTACAGGTAACTGTATGTTAGTGACTGAGATTGCTGCCCCTGTATCAAGTACGACATCTTTCCATAGTGTCCCCTCCACCCATACATCCACTAATGGGCATCCATCCTTTTCATGTTTTAAACTTGTGAGAAAGGTTACTTGGATGGGGGGGAACACACCCCTAATCAGAATTATATTCATTCTGATCTGTTTTCCTGGGTATGTCTGATTACACAGACTGCATGTTCAGTTCCCTGTTGACTGTTAGTGTGTTCCCTGCTAATGTGTACTTTGTACTTTTAATTTTGTGCTTTAATTCCTGACTTGCACCATGTGTGAGATTATATGGTAGGCTTTCTGTGTATTCCATAGGGTATACTTTATTTTTTCTGTATCCCTCTGTTTGTTCCTGTGACTGATTTTCCCTTAATGTATTTTCTTTATCTTGATTTCTTTCCTTATTGTGGGGTTTTGAAAAAGCACTATTATCTGCATAGATACCCTTTTGTATTTGACTTTCCTTTCATATTTTATAATATGACAATCTTGTTTAATGTTGCCTATTTTCTTACAAGTAAAACATATCACCTGTTTTTCTGAACTTCGTTGTGTATCTCTCTGTAACCCTGGTGGAGCAGAAGCTGTTCATGTTCCCCCTGTGCCTGTTTTATATCAGATCGTGTAGTACATCCCCTTCCTTTCACCACATATTCTACAAGCTGTTTTTGTACATTTCCTATGTGCATTTGCAATAATACGTACTTCTTTTAAACTGTCTAGCACTCTGGCTTAATTTCTGAGTCTGTATCTGTCTGTCTTGCTAAAACTGATTTTAAAGCTGCATCTGCATTTTGCAGAATGTCATTAACTGTCTGACGGAATTGCTTTAACATAACATCTTGCCTGACCAGAACATTATTTTGTTTTTCTGTGTCATGTTATTTAGACTGCTTGTCTGATTTAAATGGTGGAAACTGGCTTTACATTGTTTGTGTGTTTAAAACACTGATGTGAGTCTAGACACTCACCTGTTTTAGCTGCTTGTTTTACTTTGACATTTGCCCAAGCATTTACTGTAGCCTCTTCTGTATTACATTTTTTATGTGCTTTGATTTTGAGAATACTAAACTTTCCCTGTAAATCATTTTGGGAATCAATGTTCATAACTCCTGTAGTACTGAAGCATGTTTTAGGGGTTTACCAACACTGTCAATAAATTCCCTTCTGACCCAAAGTGACATGTGTAAATGCAAAAAAAAAAAAAAACATTTAAATAAAGCATTTTTTAAATAGACCACACAGTGTATGTCAACCATTGTTTAAATGCTAATATATTGAAACAAAATTCCTTTCTTGTCTTGACACTGAGGCAGAGTCTGCAATAAATAAGACTATTGATATATATCAGCAAGAGAAATAACTGTCATTTTTGCTGAACCCTGCCCAATGTCAGTTGGTGTATTTTGTACCCCTTGTATACCTTGCTGGGCTTTTTTTTTTAAATGTCATTTCAGGTTAACCTCTGTAGTGTGTGCCCTTAGTAAATGTTGTTGGGCTCTATCTGATTGTTATATTAAACCAGAAATGTCATTATGTAAAGTCTGAATGCTATGCTGAGTGTTCCTCTAAATGGCATTATTGTCCTTTAGTACTGTCTCTAGGGACATTTTGAAAAGTTGTGAAAACCTTTTCTTTAAAAGGTTAATATTAATAGCACATTCTACTATGTTAGAACTTTTTTATTTTTTTGCATCTGCAATATTTACTATAAATAACATTTTATGTAGTCTAGTACATTACCAATAATAATTGAATAAATTTGTACTGTATGAGATTTAGGAGACTGCCGAAGGTACATTTAACTGTTGTATATGTGAGAACTAACAGCGCTAGAATCAAACAGATTGTGCATCAAAATAGGATATATCTTATGGTATGGCTTACATCCTAGACTCCTGTGACAAGATAGACATAAGTTTGGAAAGTTATTTCCACATAGAAAACAGTCTTTATGAATTGCAGTACATTTTATGTATGGATAATAGGCCTTTATCCATTTACAAACACAACTGTTATGTAAATTCTGAACATTAAACATTTTATATTTAGATTTGATGTCTGACACAGAAGGTTTAAACCATGTAAATTTATATGCCTAATGGTTAAGGTGTTTGCCTTACAAACACAAGGTGCAACATTTGAGGCTCGCAAGAGCAGTTAGCTTAGTACTACCCTATATACAATATGTGGACATTGTAAAGATAACTGTACTGGCATCCATGTTATAACTGTAAAGAATTTGCCATATTTTGCATCGATGACAAACAGGTGATCAGGCTGAAGTCACTTAGAAGACATGGTGTCCTTCAACAGATGAATCGATGGTGGAACATCACGGGACAGCTTCTATGGCGTAACTCTGTATCCACCAATGAAGTACTGGAACTGTTGATCTGTTGATACACTGGAACTGTCAATCTGTTGAACTCATGAAAATGTAAGCCCTTTATGAAAAATTAACTGTTGGTAATGGATAAAAAAAGGTTGTGGCCAGTGAACTAGGCTCACAGCCAGTGGCCCAGGCTCACCATTGTCAAATATTATGCATTGTAAAATATTATTAGCAGAGAGCTGGGCTGACAGACAGACGCCGTATGACTGTCTCCGTTATTATTTAAGTTAATACTGTCAGAGTTATTTCAGTTCTATTATAACATAACATAACGTGTATTAAGTACTAGTTTTAAAAACCCAAAACTATTTACAAACACATACATGAAACACAAAGTTTCTGGTTTAGTTAAAAATGTAACTAAACCATCCATCCACCACCTCTCCAATACCAAATGACACAAATTATCCATCTCTGCTTAGAATATAGTGTAAAATATTATTATCAGCTGTAAAATATTATTAGCAGAGAGCTAGGCTGACAGATAGACAGACGCCATACTACTGTATCCATTATTATTTATTTGTATTAGTACAAATTGTTGCCAAGCAGTTAATACTGTCAGAGTTATTTCAATTCTATTGTAACACAGCTAGACAGACTGATAAACACTCAGTCCAAAAACATCACCAAAGAGTGAAAATTCCTGTCCAGTTTATATATACTTATTTAAATGTCAAACAATGTTATTTTTAATGTCCTTGTGACTTGTTTTTCTGGTTTCTGTTTGAGTCATGAAAAAGTCCATGGCTATTTCTAGCCTAGACAGTTTCTTATGTGCTTCTTTGGTGCTATATCTGAAGACTTCACAAAAAGTCTCTCCACGTCATCTTTGTATCACTTAAAGTGTCTGTATTTTATGTCATTTATTTCTGCATCTGAAAGCTCAAAGAAAGTCAACTTCCTTTTTTCTATAACAGGATGCCTTTACAGTAAGCTCAAAGCTATATGTTATTAATATCTAAGCTCTACTTTAACTGTTCTTGTAAAGCAAGCCATATTATTTATTTTCTTTACTGCACACGCAGTATAAGTTTGGGGAATGCATTTTAATTTATACAACCTCTATCAATAGTATAAAAACAAAAAAAAGCATTATGAAAGCAACTAAAGAAATCTAAATCCATAAAATATACATTAGAATGAGAGTATCCAATATATCTGAAGCTATATTAATATGTCACATATGATAATAGCACCTCTAATACATAGATATGCCAGAAATACACATCAGATCAAAGTATGTATAAACATTCGAAGCTGAAGGTTAAGAAGATTGTCATTATTTTCAAGACTTTTCAAGAAACATCAGATAATTTAACCATTTTGTCAGTCATCTATCTAAGATTTTTCATGTAAGGATCTGTTGAACATATATATATATATATATATATATATATATATATATATATATATATATTACAGCATAACTATTATATTTTGCAATTATACACATATTACTCATGTATTAACAATATCTATGTTGACATCTTTCATCAGGGAGTGGGGAGAGAGAGAGAGAGAGAGAGAGAGAGAAGGGGCATCACAACCCTCTGTTTAGTTACTAAAGGTTTAGTTATATAACATAAGTCTGATGTTAATATGCATAATGAGTTTTCTAATGGAGCTCCTAGTTCACTTGATGTCATTTAGTTAGTAATAGTGTCATTGAATCTGCAGAATGTTTGCATCTACAAGACAACATAGGCATTTTCAAAGGAGTTAAACACTTTTATTAGAACTAATTATTTAACATTTAAAATATCTAGTGAAGGATAACAGAATTTTAAGAATAAAAAATTCTAAGTACAACCGTTTAACAAGTCCAAAAGGTCAAATTATGTCATTACTGTTGTTTCCACAAGCCGCAGCTTCATACACTTGTTAAAAAAGTATCTAAATAGGCTCATGCACAACATAAATTGTCTCGAGTGAAGAAAAAAAGCATTTTCGTTGGGAAATTCAGATCCTGAAGCTTTTAGAGTTTACAGAAAGCAAAAAAAAAAAAAAAAACACTCAAGCTGCATTGTCAGTGCATGTCATGAATCTCCACAATGAGAGCAGTCACACAGACCATCAGTTTCCTCACAAAACATCAACATCATGAAAAAAATTAACCCTTTCATATAAAACAGATATTTAGAAGTAACAACAGCTGCCTCAAATCAGAAATCATGTTATAACATTTCAATAATATACCCATCGGTTAACCAGGCCAGAGATAGAGCAAGAGAGAAAAAATAACCATATATATATATATATATATATATATATATATATATATATATATATATGGATCCCCTACAGAAGACTGACAGCTCACAACACCGACACCAAAAGCCCGACCCAAGTAATACCGACAACAGCGCTAGTGCAGAAAAAAGGAAAATTACATTTCCTTTTTTCTGCTAACAGGAGGGCTATGCCACAATGCACCCCCCCATGGGGGCTCCACCCCCCACACCCCCCTGTAACTCTAATATACCAACTCCAATTTTCCCAGCTTTGTGGAACACCTCACATGGATATTTTTGCTACCAGTCAATCACTTTGCAAAATTTTACTGAGGGCTCCATTCAAAAAGGATTAGAAAATGTTGTTTCCTTGGACAGGAATGTTCCTGTATGCTTTTCCACTAATAATCAAAGCTTATTGTGATTGCTCCCTCCTAGCTTTTTTTTTTGTTTGTTTTTTTTTATTTTATTTTGTTTTTTTGAGAATTGCCAAAAGCAATTCTCACAAGCTTCCTCATAGATTGGGCATACTCACACAGGACAAAGGAGTGTCAGAGAAATCCCATCTCCAAATAGCTACAAATAACTGTATGGATGACAGTCTTAATACCTTTTTGGCACTTTTTTTCTCAGTATATGAAACAGGTATTTAGCAGGTAACAAAACCTGATACTAGAACATTGTATATTACTAATTGGAAAGATTTTCTGGTTGGTGACAAGACAAGAACCAGTGTGTTTTCTGGTTCAGTATTAGCATGAGTTGTGATCGTCTAGCCTATCATACTCCCCAATCAAGGTACATTTATCAGTCATTCCAGCATGTCTGCCTATGGATCACCCTCTTTCAATCTAATCTCATGTAAAAATGTTTTTGAAAGGGATATTGAATACCAAGCTACCTCAAAAACAAGTGGTGGTTCCTCCTTGTGATCTTAATTTTGTCATGGAAATGTTAACTCTTGGTCTGTTTAAACCAGGTCATCAGGCTGACTTCAGATTCTTAACATGGAAAACTGTGTTGCAAGCTCTTATGATGGATCAGCCTTATCTCATTTTCCAAAAAGATATTGAATTTAATTATTTTACAGCAAAGATGTGTAAAAGTGCCCAAAACGTAAGTAGTAATCCAAAATTAGGCACCAGAGACCAACAGTTCCAACACACAAGTAATTTAATGTTCAAACACAGCAAAAGGAACACACATCCACAAATAACATAAACGCTGAGAAGAACACTTCGCCTTACATTTTCGTCTCATAGAACTTCAACAAATGGGCAAAAACATCATAGTTACCTAGTTAAATAACTTTTCCTGTTTGAATAGACCAATGAAATCAGTGATTCAATTAGTTAAAAGAGATACATACAGAAAGAGTGGATTCTAAACTGCATGTGACAGTCTTACTAGTCTACCACCATCTGGTGGACAAATAATAAAACACATGGAAATGTATATAAAATCAAGAATTCACTTAAATAAATAAACCAAGATAAAATAACATGACTATATATAAAAAATGTAAAAATATCACAATTTTGCAGATCTGAGCTAGCTTGAGTATAGGTTTATAAAGACACCATATCATTAAGTCCTGAATTGTTGAAAGCACCCAGGACTAATTGCCAATATAGTTCCCTATATTCAAGTCTGGTCTCCCATGGCCCACCCCTGGGGTCTATAGGGACCATCTCTATCATGAAAAATTGATACTCTGCTTTTGGACATGCCTGAAGATGTTTGTACAGGGCGTTATTATCATTTTTCTTCCTTAAATCATAAAGTTGTTTATACATTCTTTGTTTTAACCTCCTTTCCGTCTTACCCACATAGAAGGAGTCACATGCCTGACACAAAACAATATATACCACACCTGTGGTATTACAATTTGCATACCCTCTAGTAGTTAAATACTTGTTTCTACATATTAAATATAACATGTCCCCAGTCCGTATGTACTTACATTGGGTACAACTTCCACATTTGTGTGTACCTTTTTGTTACTAATGAGAGTTCCGAAATTGTTATAATGGGAACCTCCTTCCAGAATATTTTTGATATTTCGTCTTTTATTGTACACACATTTAAATGGCTTGTCAAATATACAACTTAAATCTGAAAAGGCTGCAAATTTTTTCCACTCCTTGTCTATAACTTGTTTGACCAAATTTGTTTCACCATCATATGTGATAGTCAAAGCAGATTGGTAAGACACCCCTTCTATCTTCGTACCTAGCCTTGCATAATCAGTGGGGTGATTTTTACTCAAAATAGGGGCAAACCTAGACTCTCTACCATCCATGACTTCTGTTAATACATCATTTAAAAGTGTTGGAGGGTACTCTCTGGCTTTGAACATTTCTACTAAAAAATCACATTCTCTTTTAAAATCAGATGTCATTCTGCTAGCCCGGACCATTTGACCTTTTATTACCCCTCTTTTTTGGTGTGTGGGTTGGGCACTCGCATAGTGAAGATAAGAATTCGAAAATGTCTGCTTTCTATGTATTTTAGATTTGAAACTATTGTCCAACCTTTGAATGTTAACATCAAGGTAATTTAACTCACTATTGTTAAGCTGATATGTAAATTTTAGGAACTTAGTAGTCTTAGAAATGTATTCAAGGAATTTGAAAAAAATGATTATCAGTACCAGTCCAAAAAATACAGATGTCATCTAAAAAATGCCCATGCAGGTTCCAATATTGCTTAAATTCAGAGGTAAACACATATTTGTTTTCCCAATATAGGAGAATAATATTGGTATAGGGTAGGGGCACAGTGTGCCCCCATTGGCATGCCCTTCAATTGTTTATAGTATTCTCCCTGAAAGAATATAAAATTATTCTTAAGGACTAGGTCCATTAAAATTAGACAAGTGCAAAATACACCAAAGGGAATATCCGTGCAATTGGCCATGAATTCATTAAACTAAGCAAGCCCCACATCATGTGGAATACACATGAGCAAATCCACTACATCAAGTGTAATGAAAGTACTTGTGTTGTTCATTGCTTATGCATCTTAAAAAATCCATGAATCCTTGAGAATATTCTCATTTCTGAAAACTGTGTTTTTTTGAGATTATAATCTATATATTTTGCCAAAGGTGCAGTTACTGATCCTCCCGCAGAGACAAAAGGCCTAAGCGGTGGGTCAGTAATACTTTTGTGGACCTTGGTTATGCCAAAGATAGAGGGCAGTCTGGGCTTGTTGACATTTAAAAAGTTATAAGTTTCAATGTCTATGAGCCCCTCTATCACTAGGTCATTTAGACACACAGAAATCTTTTTGTAGGCAATGTTGACTTCATTCAAGGAAACTCTAGTGTATGTCTCTTCATCATTGAGCAAGTCAAACATTTTGCTTTCATAGCTGATATGATCCACTAAAACAACTTCACTATGCTTGTCTGGTTTCATAGTTCTAAGGTTTTTGTTTTCCTTAAAATCATATAGAATATTCTTTTCCTCAGTATTTACATTTGGGGGTCACTCTATTATATTTCAACATTTCCCTTAATTCTTTTTCCACCACCAGTTCAAAATTTCTAAGCTGGGGGTGCAGTGGGGGTTGAAAGTGCTTTTCTTCACTAGTTTATTGTGAATATTCTTTTTCTCCTGTCCATTAAAAAATAATTCTAGATTTTTTTGTCTAATAAATAATTTAAATTCAACTAATAAATTCACCAAATTGGTTTTTACCCTGGGTATAAAAGTGAATCCTTTCAAAAATAAATTAAAATGCCCTTTGGTGATGACAGTGCTGGTATAGTTAAATATGTTAAAACCATTGTAGCTAAATAAGCAACCATCTTGTCTAATTTCATCTTGAGAATCTATCTTCGTTCCTGTGGTCCCCAACTTTTCTGTACTTGGTTCCCATACCTGTAGTTCACAGGACCCTTCTGACTCAACCTCTCGGACCTCCTCGGAGGTGAAAATTCTGAGGGGTCCTGTAAGTTTAAATTTTCTTGGTCATCGTGATTAATATTCTCTGTATATGCCCATCTTCTATTGTTTTCACCCCCATATAAGTTACAGTTGACCCTAAAGGGTTTTGGTTTAGGGTAATGTGTCATGCTAGCATTTTCATTAGTGTCTCTCTCAATTTTCATAAGTTTTCTATCCTATATTTTCTTGCATTTTAACTCAATACCATTCAAGATATCAAAATACTTTGCCTTTTCAGTGTCTATACTGAACTTTATCTTTATCCTTCCTGACATTCTAGAACCAGTTCCTCCTTCCCAGGCAGGAATAGGTTTTTATTTAAGGATGTTTTGTACTTAAAAGAAAGAAAATACATGGAGACCAGTTCTTGGTCTTTCTTTCCTAAACCTATTTAAGATACTGAACAGGTTCAAATTGCAGTCCCTTAATTTGTTACCTTTTATTTCTCATTCACATTTCCTGGTTACACTAACTTTATAAGATGCTTATCACATCCCTATTAATCCAGACTTTACAAGTTTCTTAAGGTTTTGTTTGTATGGATCATATTCAGTTCTGTGCCCTACCATTTGCACTATTCACTCTACTAAGTGTGTTCACAAAATCCCAAGATCTAGTTATTGATCACTGTAGGCTATAGAGTATCTACATTTTTCCATATTTAGTCAACTTACTTTTCTTGACAGTCTTTTTTCAAAGTGTCAGAAACCTCTCACTTAGGTGAGAGATTTCTTACAGAAGCTATTCCAAGAGAACATTCATACATCTTTAACTGGTTCCCTCAGGATTGTACTCCTGAGGTGTCAGGATGACAGTTCAAAGAGGTTTTCTTCTACAGGAAAAAATTAATCACCAAGGACAGATGCAAGCACACAAATATAAAAAGATGCTTGGCCTGATCAAGGTGCTCAACTCTCTGAAGGACCTTTGGTCTCTGGGATCTCTTCAAGTTGTTACAAACAATACCATAATCATGTGTTGCATCAACAAGCAAGGGAGAACCAGATCATACCCTTTTTGCAGGCTAGTCTTGTTAGCTTGGTATAGCATGTCACAGCACAACCTTACCAATCCTACATTATCAGAGCAAAATTGTGTGGCAGACAAGGTGAGCAGGACAAGGGCAGAAGCTCACATATTGTAATTAGATCTGAACGTCCCCTGATATTTGATCCATCTGTGGGACCTATACACCTCCTTTCTGAGTAATCAGCTTGTAAGATTCTGCTTTAGAAGTCCATTCAAGAAGTGCTAGATGACAGTTGCCTTTTTTCGTTTCCTTGGACAGGAATGCTCCTGTATGCTTTTCCAATCTTTCAACATATATCCAGGGTACTTCTAAAGATTCAGAAGGAATCCTTCAAAATAATTGTAGAGACTCCATTCTAGCCGAGGCAACCATGGTTCTCCCTTTTACAAATGATCCGGGAAAGTTATCACAAGATTGCACACAGACTGGATCTACTTATACAAGATCAGGTGTGTTAGATACACCCCGACCCAAATCAACTTCAACTGACTGCTTGGATCATATTATCTTCATTCCATTAGTCACCTGTTTACTGAGGCCATGCAGCATGTACTAATGGAGATAAGAAAGTCTGCCACTAGAAAATTATATATTTCTTGTTGGTGACAATATAACCAACACCCATTTTTGTATAGTAGTTCTCTGGTTTTACTGTGGTTTTCAGTTGTTATGCTATGGCATTTCTTAATCCTCTGTCAAGGTTCATTCATTGGCCATTTCAGAATGTCTGCCTATGGATCTTCCTCTTAATGCAGTTTCAAGTCAAAATGCATTTGAATAGGGTTTTACATAAGAGGCCTCCAGGAAAACCAGCGGCCTCTCCATGGGGTCTTAATTTTGTGTAAGAGAAGCGAACACTTGCAATATTTGAAACTTGCTACTTGAGGTTCTTAACATGGAAATCAGTTTTACTGATTACTCTGACTGCTGTAAGAAGGATATCTGAGTTGCAAGCTCTTACTGAGTGTCAACCCTTTCTCATTTTCTACAGGGGCATGGCTTCATTTAGATCTAATCCTCCTTTTATGCATGAACTGGTATCCAAGTCTGTGTGTGTATATGCATATATATATATATATATATATATCTATATATATCTATCTATATATATATATATATATATATATATATATATATATATATATATATATATATATACTGTAGCTCCCTATCTTTAATCAAAGTATACAATGTTCAGAAAACAAAATGCTGGATATGGAATATCCTTTCACCAGTGATGTGTGACCCCACAATTAGTATATATAATTGACTGGAATGTGTGAGGGAATGGTGCCCATATTTTGTACTTTTGATGAAAAACAGGGGATCCATTTATATATGAGCACAAGTAGAAGGTTTTCTTTTTTTTTTTGACATCTAAAAAGTAACTACTGGTAAACATTCTTAAATGGATTGAATGCTAACTGTAGATACATTTCTATATCCTGAGAAGGAATGGTTTTAGTAAATCTTTCAGGAAATCATTTCTCTTCAAAACACTGTGTCACAAAGCAGACAGACTGTGATATGCTTACCCAGCTAAGCTGCTTTACTTTTTTGCAGGTATATAGTATTTGAGCATCCAGTAAATTTGACGGTGCCTCTGAAAGATGATTTTTCTACTTAACACCAACATCATTGTACTGTTGTGTTACTGTATGCTGCATGAAGAGTTAACTCAGGTCTTTTTTTAAACAAATCTTATATTTTGCTTTTCTAATCCAGTTTTAATCAACTGTCTTCATTTTTTAATATAATTTTTTTCTATATTGTCTTTAACCAAGTTTTATATGAGAATGAAAAATGTTTATTAAAAAAAAAAACTTTCATGAAATGACTCTGTCTACAGTTATCCCATAAACAGACTTTTCAGCTGAATGACTTTCAGTATCTAGGTCACATATTCTCTCACTCATATATGCACTCTCACACTGTTGCTTACACACATACATGGGTGAAGCTGATTGGCTGAATTTTCAAATAACTTAGCATGAATTGTAGGTGCACTTTTGGTTAACTATTTCATCAACCAGAGTGAAAATGAGTTGCACTTTTTGGGACTGTTTGCCCTTTTGTTGATGCTATCATGGAGGTGCTATATCTAAGCTTGGGGTGGGTGGGTTGAGCTCTTATGTCAAGGCATTTTAGTCTGTGATGCATTAGTCAAAGTGCATAGCTAGCTGTGCTTCAGGTTTAAGGTATGTCTCAATCTGTGGTGTTTATTTTTGAGCTGAGGACAGTTCTTGTGACTTGTACGTGGGAGTTTGAAAAGCTGAGACCTGAGAGGTTCTTGGTGAGTTTAAGTTGCTAACTATGGTAGCACAGTTAAAAAAATGTCATAATTATATGGAGCTTTTGCACTGCACTATATTTGGAGTCATGGTGAGGTTTATCTTTTTTTTCCCTTGTTTTCTGTGGCAATGGCAGTGTACAGAATGATTACACTGATACAGAAAAGTATATCACTGGTAAATAGTAAAAATACATGTGACTCTGCATTTCACCTTTTGCTCCTTAAGTTTTAGTATCTGCTTATGCACTTTTCTATTTAATGCATCCTTATAATTCTACACAGTCCTCAACACCAACTTTAAAGCTGAAGCCATGGGCTGAGTTTGGTCTGTTGTTGCAGCTCATGATCTCAGAAGGCCAACATCAAAGAGAGGTATGGTAGTTTTGAAGTCAAGTGGGATGGGTAAGATTTTGGAATGATAGTTGGTGGAAAGCAACAACATGGTTCCCTGATCTGGCCACCCTACACTATAGGAATGAGCTCTGATTTGTGAAATAATTCATCATTTACCTCATTAGATTAGCACTAGTCTGTCAGATGGCAGGTACAAGATAAATGGATCAACAGTTATGGTACAGGAACACTGGAAACTGAGATAGTCACTGACATGTTGTGGGAATCCCAAGGTTGATTAGACTACCCTGACTGTAAAAGGAAAAATTGAGTGGGTACAATTTGCTGTAGTAATTGTGTGTATGTTTGGGGGGGGGGTGAAGCTTCAGCCTATTCATTATTATTTATTCTCTGCACTGTGGTTGCTATATCTATTCAGACCAGGATGAGCTTTTCTTGTCATTGGCTTGAAAATAAACAAAGTAATTATGCATCCTTCTCAGCCAAGTATAAAACAAAAAAGCTGTACAACATTACTACAGACCACATCATCGGTTTTAATTTTCTTGCCTTTCCCCTTTTATTTTACTGCTTATTTATTATAATCTTGCTGTTATGTAACTTTTTATTAGGTGTAAATGTTTTATTTTGGTTAAATCTCTTGCAGTGTTGATTTCATTTATCTGACCTTTCTGTATGGGTGTTAACAAGGTTTTTAAGTCCCACATCTTCTCTGCCCCTCTGTTCCTTTATTACAGTCTACATTTTTGCTATTGTTTGTTGTGGTTTTGGCTGAAACATTACCTGTATGATCTGATCTAGCAATTTAAAACTATCTAAATACATGTATTTGTTTTTTTTTTCAAAAACATTTTTATTTAGTTTTCTTTATAAATATATGCAAATTTACATATAACAAATACAATCAAACAATAACAAAACTATTTACAATATTTACATTCATCCATGATAAACAATCATTTTATCCATGAGAAGTTATCAGCATTTGTTCAAAAGGTTTTCCAGTTTTTGCCATGCTACTTTTTTACAAACAACTTTTGCTAAATTAATAAAAATCTTTAAACATCAAATCTTGTTTACTTTTCCAGTTCAAAGTCATAACTTTTTTGGCAATTGCAAGAACTGACCAGAGTAACTGAATCTGAGATTTAGGTATTACATTAGGTATAGGAACATTGAATAGGATTAGTGAGTTAGAAATATGACAGTTATCAGACCATAAAGCATTTACAGAATATCTGAAGCCTTTCCAGTATTAAACAACATTTCTACATTCAATGAACATGTAAACCCAGTTGACCTCTAGTAATTCATCACATTTCTAAAATTTACTTTCAATGTTTTTGAGTATAAGATTTATTTTATGTGGAGTATTGAAACTTCTCTTCATAAATTTCCATGTATACAATCTCCAATATAATGAAGAAGAGGTACCATGCGTAGAATGCAGTAACAATTTTTTGGATTCATCAGATATTTGTTCTCCATTAATCTTTACATAGTAATTCCAAAAATCTGAGTCAAACTTTATAGTATCTTCTCTTAGTATCTTATAGATAGGTGAGATACTTCATTTTTGAATATCTGTCTTTTCAAGACACCTAATAAAAAGCAGAATCAAACTAGGTATAGAGTCAGTCTCTAGGTAGATTGATACTCTCATTTTGTTTTCTATAAACTGCCGTAATGAGTGCATAAACAACCACCTGTCTTGACTATTATCAAAACTACATAAAAGAGAGTTTAGTGGTTTAATACTCTTATTTTCAATAAACTTATGCCAGAATATCAAGTTATTTTCCTTTAATTTTTGCATCGCATTGATGTTGAAAGAATCTAGGCAATCAGGGGAGTATGCTATAGGGAATATAAGAAATAGAAAATGTTTAATGTTGTAATTACTATCAATTATATTTTTAAAGTTATTAAATATTTGATTAATGCCATAAGAAAAATGATCAAACTTCTTATTAAAGAAACAAAATTCTCGTAAAAGCCAATGAACTCTACTTATTCCATATTGTTCCTTAAATTGATTTTCTATAGTTCTGACATCAGTTATATGAATCTCGTGTGTTGTTTTCCAGCCAGATATATAGGTAGGTGTGATCCAATGTGATATTACATTAATTATAACTGATTTGGAATAAAGAGCTAACCTAGGAAATGCTATCCCGTTACTGTTCCAAGCTCTAATGTGCCATTTATATGCAATCCTAGGTTTAAGGGGAACCATACAAATTTAAGTAACATGGAATCTAATTTTTTAAATATATTTTTGGGAGGGGGGTAGTATCAATAACTGTATATAAAACAAAATTTTAGGTAAAATTATAATTTATATTAAAGAGAGCCTATCCTTCATTGTGAAGAACATTTTATTCTATCTTTTGATTAGTTCACTAATGGTGGTTATTAAATTATTGTAGTTTAGTTTAACAGACTCTTTCCATGTACTCTTTATTACTGACACCCACATATTCTAATGCATCATTCTCCCAATTAAACAGGCTATTCTCTCTTAAGTTTTTGTTGATCTTTTTATTAATTAGTAATGTTTTGGATTTATTATGATTAAATTTAAGTCCTGAAATTCTTTGAAATGTGCTTAAGGTATTTATAACATCATGCAAAGAACCATCAATATCACCCAAATTTAACAACATATAATCAGCAAATAATTGTATCTTAGGACAGTAGTCCTTATTAATTTGAAACCTTTTATATTTTGCTTGTTTCTGATATATGTAGCAAAGGGTTCCATTGAAAGAGCAAACAATAATGGTGACAGAGTACAACCTGGTCTAGTTCCCTTGAGGATTTCTAGTGGTGAGGATAGACATGATCTGATTTTCACATAAGCGGGCCTATATTACATAGTCGAAGTATGACAACTTCGATGGTGATATGGTCGAAACCATAAGTTCGAAGTTGTCATACTTCGATTGGGAAAAGAATAAAAAAAAACAACATACCTGAGGGTTGTAAGCAGGGGGGCAAGCACCACTGCACCCCCATGTGGGGGGGGCTGCACCCCCATACCCCGCTCTTTAAATATACCAACTTTGAGGTTGCACTACAGTGCATTTAAGGAAATTTTCCCTTTACGTCACTGTAGCGTGACCTCAGAGTTGGTATATTTAAAGAGTGGGGGGTGGGGGGGGGTGAAGTGCATATAACCTTTTATTTTACTTTCCCTTTTTTTAAATTTTTTTATACAGAGTCGAAGTTCTGTAACTTTGGACATATGTGTTCATACATATGGTAGTCGAAGTTACGGAACTTCAACTATGTAATATAGACCCACACAAGCTTGTGCCCCACTATACATTTTCATTAATAAGTTGACAAAATCTGAGGAGAATTCAAAACCAATCAGAATTCTTTGTAGATAAGACCAACTAATAGAATCAAAAGCCTTTTCTATCTCTAGGCTGATAATAGTTGTTTTTTGTATTTGCATGATATGTCTATTAATGATCGTAATTTAATAATGTTATCTTGCACTTTCCTATGAAGAATGAACCCTGTCTGATCATTATGTATTAGATTAGGTAATATTTTCTTTATCCTATTAGCTAATATTGTCATGAAAATTTTATAATCAGTGTTTAGTAATGAAATTGGCCTATATGTATCACAAGATTTGGGGTCCTTACCTTGTTTTAATATGGGGGAGAAAACTGAGTATTTCCACAATGGTGGTGTTATATATTTTTCCTTAACCATAGTAAAGGCACTCATCATTTTCTTTATTATATATTCAGAAAAAATCTTATATAGTTCAGGAATTATTCCATCCATTCCTGGAACTTTATTATCTTTTACATTTTTTATTTGCTCTTTCACTTCTGTTAGTGTTATTTGTTTATTTAATATGTTATTTTGTTGCATTGACAGCTTAGTAGTTATATTTTCTTGAATAAAAGTATTTATTACATTATCTGTCTCCATACGTGGTGTGTTATTATTTAAATCTTTTTAGTAGTTTTTGAACACTTCTAATATGCCCATTAAGTTAGATGTACTTTTAACTCAACCATCACTTTTATATTTAATCTCATTAATAAGATTTTGCTTATTTATTTTTTGGATCTTACCACTATTTTATGTAGATATTTGGGATTTACAGCCTAAGATTTCAATTTCAATTTTTGCAGTTTTATGGCTACCTTATGATTCAGAACTTCTAAGTATTTTTGATTTAACCTAGTGATTTTGTTATGTGCTTCTTTGTTATTTGGATTTGCACCCATTTTTATCTTGTATATTTTTTTTGTAAGTCTAAATGTTCTTTGTCCTACTCTCTTTTTTTTAAGGTACCAATATTTTATTCTACCATATATATATATATATATATATATAAACTTTGAAGGTGTCCCATAGTATAGTATCAGTCACTTCACCATTATCATTTGTTTCCATAAACATGTCTATTTCTTTCATTATCCATTCCCTAAAGTCATTTAACTTAGTTATGTAAGCAGGAATTCTCTGTAGAAATCATAAATCATCTGTATGTGTAGTTAAAGTAAAGTTTATAGCATTATGGTCTGAAAGTGGGCAAGTCATTATAGATACATGACTTATTTTTGAGTATATATTATTTGATACACCAACCTTACCAATGTTTGTTTGTGTACCAAACCAATATGAGTAGTGAGTATAGAACAAGGAATAATGTTTTCTTAGACCATGTACATTTTTAAGCTTCATCTAGTTTGTAAAGTCATTTAACTTCTTGGCTTGAGATGTTAGTTTTATTTTACCATTTTTATAAGTATCATTGCCTTATAATAGGCAATTAAAATCACCTGTTGCTATAGTTTCCCCTTTTGCATTTAAAGTAATCAGGTCCAGATATTTGTCAACATATTTAGTTCTCAGTCCTGGTATCCAGTACGTATTAATCAAAGTATAATACTTCCTGTTGATTTTCAATATAACCATGCTTAGCATCTCATCTTTATCTGAAATTGTATCTATAATTCTTGGCATAGTATAAGTATTTTTCCAAAGAATAAGAGTGCCCCTTCTCTTAGTCTTAAAACATGAATCAGCTAGAATGGTATAGCCATTGAATGAGTATTTTTGTTGATCTATTTTTAATAGATAGGTTTCCTGTAAAAAGATGATCAGGGCTTTATGCATTTTGATATATTTAAGCAAACCAGCTCTTTTGACATTATTGTTCAAACCATTAATATTTAATGATAAATATTTATAAGCCATTGACTATAATGTATATGTTATTACTAACTGAAAGACCTTTCTTCTGTATTGACTTGAATATGCTGAAAACTTACTTATCATGGATGCATAACGTGTATTAAGTACTAGTTTTAAAAACCCAAAACTATTTACAAACACATACATGAAACACAAAGTTTCTGGTTTAGTTAAAAATGTAACTAAACCATCCATCCACCACCTCTCCAATACCAAATGACACAAATTATCCATCTCTGCTTAGAATATAGTGTAAAATATTATTATCAGCTGTAAAATATTATTAGCAGAGAGCTAGGCTGACAGATAGACAGACGCCATACTACTGTATCCATTATTATTTATTTGTATTAGTACAAATTGTTGCCAAGCAGTTAATACTGTCAGAGTTATTTCAATTCTATTGTAACACAGCTAGACAGACTGATAAACACTCAGTCCAAAAACATCACCAAAGAGTGAAAATTCCTGTCCAGTTTATATATACTTATTTAAATGTCAAACAATGTTATTTTTAATGTCCTTGTGACTTGTTTTTCTGGTTTCTGTTTGCGTCATGAAAAAGTCCATGGTTATTTCTAGCCTGGACAGTTTCTTATGTCCTTCTTTGGTGCTGTATCTGAAGACTTCACAAAAAGTCTCTCCTCGTCATTGTTGCATCACTTGAAGTGGCTGTATTTTATTTCATTTATTTCTGCATCTGAAAGCTCAAAGAAAGTCAACTTCCTTTTTTCTATAACAGGATGCCTTTACAGTAAGCCCTCAGCTATATGTTATTAATATCTAAGATGAACATTAACTGTTCTTGCAAAGCAAGCCATATTATTTATTTTCTTTACTGCACATGCAGTATAAGTTTGGGGAAAGCATTTTAATTTACACAATCTCTATCAATTTCCCCATTTTTAATTAAAACCAAGAAAATTGTAAGACAATTTACAACACAATACGATCTTCAGTACTTTGAATCCCTTGGTCTGTTGCAACATATGAATCCCTTGCATTCAATGCTATCTTTTCATATAATGTTACATTACCAATGGCTGTTAATTAATACTTTTATTAACACAAATCTTATAATGATGATAAGAGCAATTAATGTGAAAATTATAGTACCCCACTATAGACACATAGCCGTTATTACTTATTTATTTTTAACTACTTTCATGCTTGCTTAAGCAAGTTTTCAGCCTTGCATTTACACAGAAGCATTTATTTCAAAATCTTGTCAAGTTAACCTTTGCTTTACAAGGCAAAACCTTTTATTAGAAACAAGCATATTTCTTTTAAATCACATAATTTCATTTAATTTCATTATTGCTTTGGGAAAAAAATATTTAAAAAGCAATTTACAGGAAAATGTGATCATCTGTACTTAATAGCCTTTCTTCATTGTTAACAGTTACTTGTTTGACAGTTTTATAACACATCTCCTCTGTTATATCTGAGATAGCTCCATAAGTTGCATTTGCTATCAACTTTATAACTTTCCATATTGCCTTAGTGACACTATACCAGTGGGAAAAAAATCAGCTCCTGAAATAACACCATTTCCTATATCCAGCTGTTTTAAAATCTTTCTTTATTTTTTTATCATGAACCCCCCCCCCCCCCTTTTCTAGTGATTTTTTTACCATGTCCTCTGGTAATGTGTGAGTAATTCTCATTATTGGAACTGCATACTCTATATAACAGAATTTCTCTTCTTTCATGTCTTCCTTAAAAGAAGTATTATGTGTTACTCCCATGCTGTTTTTTATTTTATGAAAACAAAGTATGCCTTTTTCTATTTTCATCAACTGTATTTTTTTTTATGGCTGATTGTTTTACAACTCTATTTTTATAAGATTCTTTAAACGTAAAACCTGTATGTGTAACCTCTGCAGGGACTGCATGTAATGGCATTTTCCCCCTTAAGGAATGTGGCTAAACACTCAACAATTTGACTAGTTACATGCCTTTGCAAACAATTTTGCATGTCCAAAAATATATTGAAATCAGGTATCCGATCATGATGTCCCTGTTCTCATAATCTATTATATCAGAGTATCTCTCTCCATTTTTTCTTTGCAACTGTTTTATTTGCATTGCCGTGTATGTACTTTTTTAGATTGCCTTGTCCTGTCCATAGATTGCTATTATAGAAACAAATTTAAACTTTTGTAAGACTGTTAACAGACTGTTACTATACTGATACTGTTTAACTGTTATTAATTTACACTGGTTTTTATGAACCAACGTGGTGTGCTGCTTTTGCTTGGATTTTTATTAGCTGAATTTGTCTAAGTTTTTAATGACTCTGTACTTTACTACCTGTATGTATTCCTGTGTATTATTTTCTGGATGGCAGTTTCACCAGTCTGACTAATTATGTTCTTGCTGTACTAGTTTGTTTATAAGACATTGTTTTGAAAATATGACATTACAGTCACTTTTTTTTACCAATATTGATGCTGTTTGCTGTATGCATAAGTTGCCTTTGGAGACATACTGTACTTTTAATGTGGGGGGGGGGGTTGACTCTCTCTTGTTACCATAGAACTTATTGTCATTTAGGATTTGTCATAGGTACTGCCTTAAATGTTACTCCATTTCCAGACGTAGATCTAGACTTACATACCCAACATTTAATTGCATTTAGTTTTGCATTTACCATTTGCATTACTGTAAATGTATTTACTGTATCGAATAAATTAACTTTAACTTTACACTATATCTGTATTAACTTTAACTTGACACTGTATCTGTACTAACTTTACTCTGTGCCTGTATGTCTGTAGGTTATTTCTGTGTTTATTTTGAATCCGTCTTGGCTTATTAAACCAGTAAAGTAATATTTATTTTTCTGTCTTTTCCTGTCTCCTTTGTTTAATTAATTTACATTGAGTTTAAAAGATCCCTGTACTTTGCTGCAAAATGATAACATGTTCTGCTAATTTATTACTTTAATGCCTATTATCTGCCATGATCTGGGTTATAGGGAGGATTATCTCCACATTCTTCTGGTCATAATTTACAATTTTTATTATACTGTTAGTGTTTGTAATTACCCTTTTCAGTAAGGCAAGGGGTTTTTCCTTCCTTCTGTTTATTGCTTACCTCCTTTTTTATGTACCCTGATGTTTGCAGGTTATTTGCATACATGCTCTTTTCTATTTATGATTTATCTGTTCCCATTGTTCTATGCACATCTTCATATCCACTTCCACCTCTTTGGGGATTGTATATTGCTTCTGAAAAGGTGGAATGTAATCAGAAGGATTGCCTACACTCACTGGTACTGCTAACTTACCACAGTCTGTCTTTGATGTAGCCCATAAGGGCAGAAATTGTGATTTGATTTGCTCCCATTTAACCTTCAGTTGTGACTCCCTCTTAGTAATGTCTTTTTTTTTATAGTTACTTATGTAGTGGTGGTACAGCGGTAGCGTTGTTACCTCACAGCAAGAAGTTCTCCCATTCGATTCTTGGCTGCGCTTGCGAGTGCCTTCTGTGTAGAGTCTGCATGTCCTCCCTGCAGTTGGGTAGAGTTCGAAAGACATGCGTGTGTAAATGGGAGTGCCTTCATTGAAGGTTGGGCGTCGAGCTGGCACCTCGGCGTTTCGTAAAAATCTACTGCCAATCATTAGCGGACCGGAGTTCCGCTGTGGCGACCCCTTACCAGGAAAAGCCGAAAGACAAACAACAACTTACGTAAATTACAAAGCAAGGAAATTGCTGAGCTGTATTTAAACTGTCTTCCGCTGTGGTAGACCATAAAACCTTGTTATTGAAATTAATTACTATTCCCAGTTTGCCGAGAATATTAACTCCAAGGATTGTTGTTCCGCAACTGGAATTTATAAGAAATGTACCCTGCATTAAAGATATATTTTCTGTGAAACATATTTTAACTGGCTTACTGCTTATGGCCATGCAAGTGCTGCCATCAAAGTTTTGAATGTAAGATTTTTTGAACTGATTTACAGGTAACTGTATGTTAGTGACTGAGATCGCTGCCCCTGTATCAAGTACGACATCTTTCCATAGTGTCCCCTCCACCCATACATCCACTAATGGGCATCCATCCTTTTCATGTTTTAAATTTGTGAGAAAGGTTACTTGGATGGGGGGGGAACACACCCCTAATCAGAATTATATTCATTCTGATCTGTTTTCCTGGGTATGTCTGATTACACAGACTGCATGTTCTGTTCCCTGTTGACTGTTAGTGGCTTCCCTGTCTAATGTGTACTTTGTACTTTTAATTTTATGCTTTAATTCCTGACTTGCACCATGTGTGAGATTATATGGTAGGCTTTCTATGTATTCCACAGGGTATATTTTTTCTGTATCCCTCTGTGTTTGTTCCTGTGACTGATTTTCCCTTAATATATTTTCTTTATCTTGATTTCTTTCCCTATTTTTGGGTCTTGAAGAAGCACTATTATCTGCATAAATACCCTTTTGTATTTGACTTTCCTTTCATATTTTATAATATGGACAATCTTGTTTAATGTTGCCTATTTTCTTACAAGTAAAACATATCACCTGTTTTTCTGAACTTCGTTGTGTATCTCTCTGTAACCCTGGTGGAGCAGAAGCTGCTCATGTTCCCCCTGTGCCTGTTTTATATCAGATCGTGTAGTACATCCCCTTCCTTTCACCACATATTCTACAAGCTGTTTTTGTACATTTCCTATGTGTATTTGCAATAATGCGTACTTCTTTTAAACTGTCTAGCACTCTGGCTTAATTTTTGAGTCTGTATCTGTCTGTCTTGCAAAAACTGATTTTAAAGCTGCATCTGCATTTTGCAGAATGTCATTAACTGTCTGACGGAATTGCTTTAACATAACATCTTGCCTGACCAGAACATTATTTTGTTTTTCTGTGTCATGTTATTTAGACTGTTTGTCTGATTTAAATGGTGGAAACTGGCTTTACATTGTTTGTATGTTTAAAACACTGATGTGAGTCTAGACACTCACCTGTTTTAGCTGCTTGTTTTGCTTTGACATTTGCCCAGGCATTTACTGTAGCCTCTTCTGTATTACATTTTTTATGTGCTTTGATTTTGACAATACTAAACTTTCCCTGTAAATAATTTTGGGAATCAATGTTCATAACTCCCATAGTACTGAAGCATGTTTTAGGGGTTTACCAACTCTGTCAATAAATTCCCTTCTGACTCAAACTGGCATGTGTAAATGCAAAAAAAAACATTTAAATAAAGCATCTTTTTAAATAGACCACACAGTGTATGTCAACCATTGTTTAAATGCTAATATATTGAAACAAAATTCCTTTCTTGTCTTGACACTGAGGCAGAGTCTGCAATAAATAAGACTATTGATATATATCAGCAAGAGAAATAACTGTCATTTTTGCTGAACCCTGCCCAATGTCAGTTGATGTATTTTGTACCCGTTGTATACCTTGCTGTGCTTTTTTTTTTAACTGTAATTTCAGGTTAACCTCTGTAGTGTGTGCCCTTAGTAAATGTTGTTGGGCTCTATCTGATTGTTATATTAAACCAGAAATGTCATTATGTAAAGTCTGAATGCTATGCTGAGTGTTCCTCTAAATGGCATTATTGTCCTTTAGTACTGTCTCTAGGGAAATTTTGAAAAGTTGTGAAAACCTTTTCTTTAAAAGGTTAATATTAATAGCACATTCTACTATGTTAGAACTTTTTTTTTTGCATCTGCAATATTTACTACAAATAACATTTTATGTAGTCTAGTACATTACTAACAATAATTGGATAAATTTGTACTGTATGAGATTTAGGTGACTGCAGAAGGTACATTTAACTGTTGTATATGTGAAGAACTAACAGCGCTAGAATCAAACAGATTGTGTATCAAAATAGGATATATCTTATGGTATGGCTTACATCCTAGACTCCTGTGACAAGATAGACATAAGTTTGGAAAGTTATTTCCACATAGAAAACAGTCTTTATGAATTACAGTACATTTTATGTATGGATAACAGGCCTTTATCCATTTACAAACACAACTGTTATGTAAATTCTGAACATTAAACATTTTATATTTAGATTTGATGTCTGACACAGAAGGTTTAAACCATGTAAAATTATATGCCTAATGGCTAAGGTGTTTGCCTTACAAACACAAGGTGCAGCATTTGAGGCTCGCAAGAGCAGTTAGCTTAGTACTAACCTATGAACCTATATACAATATGTGGGCATTCTAAAGATAACTGTATTGGCATCCATGTTATAACTGTAAAGAATTTACCATATTTTGCATCGATGACAAACAGGTGATCAGGCTGAAGTCACTTAGAAGACACGGTGTCCTTCAACAGATGAATCGATGGTGGAACGTCACAGGACAGCTTCTATGGTGTAACTCTGTATCCACCAACGAAGTACTGGAACTGTTGATCTGTTGATGCACTGGAACTGTCAATCTGTTGAACTCATGAAAATTTGAGCCCTTTATGAAAAATTAACTGTTGGTAATGGATAAAAAAAGGTTGTGGCCAGTGAACTAGGCTCACAGCCAGTGGCCCAGGCTCACCATTGTTAAATATTATGCACTGTAAAATATTATTAGCAGAGAGCTGGGCTGACAGACAGACGCCGTATGACTGTCTCCGTTATTATTTATTTGTATTAGTATAAATTCTTGCCAAAGAGTTAATACTGTCAGAGTTATTTCAATTCTATTATAACACAACTAGACAGACTGATGAACACTCAGTCCAAAAACGTCACCAAAGAGTGAAAATTACTGTCCAGTTTATATACTCTTTTAAATGTCAAACAATGTTATTTTTAATGTCCTTGTGACTAGTTTTTCTGGTTTCTGTTTGAGTCATGAAAAAGTCCATGGCTATTTCTAGCCTAGACATTTTTTTATGTGCTTCTTTGGTGCTATATCTGAAGACTTCACAAAAAGTCTCTCCACGTCATCTTTGTATCACTTAAAGTGTTTGTATTTCATGTCATTTATTTCTGCATCTGAAAGCTCAAAGAAAGTCAACTTCCTTTTTTCTATAACAGGATGCCTTTACAGTAAGCTCACAGCTATATGTTATTAATATCTAAGCTGAACTTTAACTGTTCTTGCAAAGCAAGCCATATTATTTATTTTCTTTACTGTACACACAGTATAATTTTGGGGAATGCATTTTAATTTATACAACCTCTATCAATAGTATAAAAACAAAAAAAAAGCATTATGAAAGCAACTAAAGAAATCTAAATCCATAAAATATACATTAGAATGAGAGTGTCCAATATATCTGAAGCTATATGAATATGTCACATATGATAATAGCACCTCTAATACATAGATATGCCAGAAATACACATCAGATCAAAGTATGTATAAACATTAGAAGCTGAAGGTTAAGAAGATTGTTATTATTTTCAAGACTTTTCAAGAAACATCAGATAATTTAACCATTTTGTCAGTCATCTATCTAAGATTTTTCATGTAAGGATCTGTTGAACATATATATATATATATATATATATTTATATATATATATATATTACAGCATAACTATTATATTTTGCAATTATACACATATTACTCATGTATTAACAATATCTATGTTGACATCTTTCATCAGGGAGTGGGGAGAGAGAGAGAGAGAGAAGGGGCATCACAACCCTCTGTTTAGTTACTAAAGGTTTAGTTATATAACATAAGTCTGATGTTAATATGCATAATGAGTTTTCTAATGCAGCTCCTAGTTCACTTGATGTCATTTAGTTAGTAATAGTGTCATTGAATCTGCAGAATGTTTGCATCTATAAAACAACATAGGCATTTTCAAAGGAGTTAAACACTTTTATTAGAACTAATTATTTAACATTGAAAATATCTAGTGAAGGATAACAGAATATTAAGAGAAAAAAATTCTAAGTACAACCGTTTAACAAGTCCAAAAGGTCAAATGATGTCATTACTGTTGTTTCCTCAAGCCGCAACTTCATACACTTGTTAAAAAAGTATCTAAATAGGCTCATGCACAACAGAAATTGCCTCTAGTGAAGAAAAAAAAACATTTTCGGTGGGAAATTCAGATCCTGAAGCTTTTAGAGTTTACAGAAAGCAAAAAAAAAAAAAAAACAAAAAAACACTCAAGCTGCCTTGTCAGTGCATGTCATGAATCTCCACAATGAGAGCAGTCACACAGACCATCAGTTTCATCACAAAACATCAACATCATGAAAAAAAAACGACCCTTTCATATAAAACAGATATTTAGAAGTAACAACAGCTGCCTCAAATCAGAAATCATGTTATAACATTTCAATAATATACCCATCGGTTAACCAGGCCAGAGATAGAGCAAGAGAGAAAAAATAACCATATATATATATATATATATATATATATATATATATATATATATGGATCCCCTACAGAAGACTGACAGCTCACAACACCGACACCAAAAGCCCGACCCAAGTAATACCGACAACAGCGCTAGTGCAGAGAAAAGGAAAATTACATTTCCTTTTTTCTGCTAACAGGAGGGCTATGCCACCCTGCACCCCCCGTGGGGGCTCCACCCCCCACACCCCCCTGTAACTCTAATATACCAACTCCAAGATCACACTACAGTGCAGGAATGGAAATATTTCCATTACGCACTATGGAGACTTACCATTTCCCTATTGTCGGTATTTCGTGTGTCGGGCTTTTGGTGTCGGCGATGTGGGTGATGGGTGTCCTGTTGTCCTGTAGGAGACCCATATATATATATATATATATATATATATATATATATATATATATATATATGTATATATAAAATGTATATTTAGCTATCTATAAAACACCATTAATGTACTGTACTAATGTTTAAATGTATCTAAACAGAGTCTAAAACATCTAGTTAGAAACACTAATCAGAAACACCTTGTTACCCCACCACTGACCCATTAGCAAAAATGCACTTTGGTATTAAGTCAAATTATACTATTACTGAAGAATTAGAAGACATACATAATTTGTAGTTATTTAAAAAGAAAAAGTATGTAAAATGCTTATAATGGGGAAAAGAGAAAAAATTAACATTGGTAACAAAAAATAATAGGAAGAAAGAAGAGAAAGAGACAGAGAGAGAATGTTATTTAAATACTTATTACTATATGTAATTAGACAAAGTAGATATAGAAAGGAAAATAGAAAGTTAATAATAAAAAATGATTCACATTGATTACAGCATAGAAACTTTCCAGAATCAAATATATTGATTCATAAAACAAATCATTTAAAATTAGAAGGAATTTATTCATTTTTCCATAGGTTCATAGGTTCATAGGTAGGTACTAGGCTATTGGCCGTAGGGCCTATACAAACCTAGCCAAAAATGTACCCTGGCTTTCGCCACCCAAGAAAATTATTTTCCTGTGCCCCTGTCAAGCAGAACCACAGAAGTGATCCCCCGGGTGAATTTCCTATTACCCATCCAATCATCAAGATTTTTCTTGAAGAGTGCTAATGAGGAGCTCTGTTTGACATAGATAGGTAGTCTGTTCCAGAGTATGGGAAGTCTCTGGGACAGGAATCTATCCCTTCAGCATGTTCTGTTTATTGTGGTGACAAGGTTTAGGTCCCTAGAGAGTGTAGCTCAGAGGGATTGGGATTTCTTTAAGTGGAGCATGTCCAACAGCTCTGGGTTTGACATAGCTTTATATATTAGGCAGAGATCACCTCTGAGTAGGCGATATGCGACGGAGTAAAGCTTTCCTTCAGTTTCTTAGTTTTGTTTACTCTTTCCTTCACAGGCCATCCATGTTTTGTTGCCTGTCTCTTCAAACTCTGGGATGACCATTCCATTTCTTCTATGTCTGACAGTATTTTCTTCTTTTGGATAAATTCTACTGCTTTTTGTAGCAAGGTGATTCTTATTCTTTCAGCAAAAATAATTTGAGCTTTAATATTGGCTTTTTTCAAAGACTTAATTAGAGGAACACACTCCTTTGCTCTGGATATGACTGTAGAGGTGCAGTCATTGATAAAATTAATTACTTTTTCACCCATCTTGATAGCTGATTTCAGCACTATGTCCTTGTGTTGCAGGAAAGAAATCTAACTATTATAGACCTGGGTTTGGATGAACTCAGAGATGAAGCTGGATTTGCCAGGGACTGATGAGCCCTCTCAATTCCAAAAGAGAGGGATTCAGGCATGTTTAATGCTTATGAAAACCACTTATTTAGGAAATTAATCATGTTAGCACCCTCTTCTTTCTCAGGAATTCCATATATTTTTATGTTATTCCTCCTTGGTCTGCTTTCAAGGTCTTCCAGTTTCTCACTCAGCCTGATGTTTTGTTTCAGAATAAATTCATTGTGATGTTCATTTTCTGTCGCTGTAGTATCTAGGTCAGTTACTGTTTCCTCTAAAGGAAGAATCTGTTCAGTTTCTGTTTTTAGTATTCCATTTAGAGGTTCCAGCTGTTTACTGCATTCTTGTTTGATAATATCCATTTTGTTTTTGAATTTGTCCGTTTTTAGTGACAGTTCTTGGATGTTTGTTATTATAAGATGTAGTTCTTTCTTCACTGCACTCTCCTGGTGTGGGTTCTTCACGTTGCTCATGTTTTTAGTGACAGTTCTTGGATGTTTGTTATTATAAGATGTAGTTCTTTCTTCACTGCACTCTCCTGGTGTGGGTTCTTCAAGTTGCTCATGTTTTTAGTGACAGTTCTTGGATGCTTGTTATTATAAGATGTAGTTCTTTCTTCACTGCACTCTCCTGGTGTGGGTTCTTCACGTTGCTCATGTTTTTAGTGACAGTTCTTGGATGTTTGTTATTATAAGATGTAGTTCTTTCTTCACTGCACTCTCCTGGTGTGGGTTCTTCATGTTGCTCATGTTTTTAGTGACAGTTCTTGGATGTTTGTTATTATAAGATGTAGTTCTTTCTTCACTGCACTCTCCTGGTGTGGGTTCTTCACGTTGCTCATGTTTTTAGTGACAGTTCCTGGATGTTTGTTATTATAAGATGTAGCTCTTTCTTCACTGCACTCTCCTGGTGTGGGTTCTTCACGTTGCTCATGTTTTTAGTGACAGTTCTTGGATGTTTGTTATTATAAGATGTAGTTCTTTCTTCACTGCACTCTCCTGGTGTGGGTTCTTCACGTTGCTCATGTTTTTAGTGACAGTTCTTGGATGTTTGTTATTATAAGATGTAGTTCTTTCTTCACTGCACTCTCCTGGTGTGGGTTCTTCACGTTGCTCATGTTTTTAGTGACAGTTCTTGGATGTTTGTTATTATAAGATGTAGTTCTTTCTTCACTGCACTCTCCTGGTGTGGGTTCTTCACGTTGCTCATGTTTTTAGTGACAGTTCTTGGATGTTTGTTATTATAAGATGTAGTTCTTTCTTCACTGCACTCTCCTGGTGTGGGTTCTTCACGTTGCTCATGTTTTTAGTGACAGTTCTTGGATGTTTGTTATTATAAGATGTAGTTCTTTCTTCACTGCACTCTCCTGGTGTGGGTTCTTCGAGTTGCTCATGTTTTTAGTGATAGTTCTTGGATGTTTGTTATAAGATGTAGTTCTTTCTTCACTGCACTCTCCTGCTGTGGGCTCTTCACGTTGCTCATGTTTTTAGTGTCAGTTCTTGGATGTTTGTTATTATAAGATGTAGTTCTTTCTTCACTGCACTCTCCTGGTGTGGGTTCTTCGAGTTGCTCATGTTTTTAGTGACAGTTCTTGGATGTTTGTTATTATAAGATGTAGTTCTTTCTTCACTGCACTCTCCTGGTGTGGGCTCTTCACGTTGCTCATGTTTTTACTGACAGTTCTTGGATGTTTGTTATTATAAGATGTAGTTCTTTCTTCACTGCACTCTCCTGGTGTGGGGTCTTCACGTTGCTCATGTTTTTAGTGACAGTTCTTGGATGTTTGTTATTATAAGATGTAGTTCTTTCTTCACTGCACTCTCCTGGTGTGGGTTCTTCACGTTGCTCATGTTTTTAGTGACAGTTCTTGGATGTTTGTTATTATAAGATGTAGTTCTTTCTTCACTGCACTCTCCTGGTGTGGGTTCTTCACGTTGCTCATGTTTTTAGTGACAGTTCTTGTATGTTTGTTATTATAAGATGTAGTTCTTTCTTCACTGCACTCTCCTGGTGTGGGTTCTTCACGTTGCTCATGTTTTTAGTGACAGTTCTTGGATGTTTGTTATTACAAGATGTAGTTCTTTCTTCACTGCACTCTCCAGGTGTGGGTTCTTCGAGTTGCTCATCTTGAGATCTCCAGTAGAAAACTTCTTGACAGGAATAATTAAAAAATTCTCTTGACTACGTATTAATTTTTAGAAAATAATAGAGTCTATGTTAATCTAACTTTTAGTATACTTTTAGTTAGATTTTTCTAAAAGTTAAAGTATATTTCATGTCAGGATATTAAAATGTAAGCAGAGCTATGGATTTCTGCTGCTATCAGACTGGCATCTTGGCCATGCCCCCAATACATATATTTTTAATATAATGCATCTGACACAGGCTTGATCACATTTTGTTACTGAATGTACTACCTCTGGATTTGCAATGTATAACAGAATAATCATTTTAATTCTAGGCTAGTAAGTTTATATATCTTTTGATATTCTCTAATATGTTTTTCAAATTTTGCAATATGTTTATATTTCATAGGTGTGGAAGATAACTATATCTGTGCATAAGAAAACACTATAAGGATAGGCAAACCCCTAACTGGTCGATTTATTTCATACCAATAAGGATCATGTTGGTCCTGATCTGTTCTTTGTTGTATTTGTAACTGTTAAACCCCACAATGTTGTTAATGGGGGACTTAGTCCATTTTGCAAACAGTATCATAGAAAGTATATGTTCATGTCTGGGTGTTAACCATGATAACCTCACTGGAAGCAGTCCATTTTAAACAGAAGCATCTGGAAAAAGAATCCAACATAGTCTGAAAATGCTACAAAAAATTTATAGTACCATAACTTGGTGTATGAAGTCTAAAGTCAAGCAGCTTAGGCAAACTAAAAGGTTCATAGGTAATGATTAAGTTAGCTGCCCTTGTGGTGCATTTAAAGTGTAGCCAATTTCCCTTTTGTTGCTTGAATTAACCTATTCCATTTAATGATAGAGTGGCCTTACCCATCCCTTGGTCAATAATTATATATTACCTTAGTGAAAATAACCGGGATCGTACCATAGAATTTTAGGGGATCCATGCAAAGGATAATACTTACAGGAGCTGATCTGTCCACTGGCAGTTCAGTGGGCAGTCCTTGAGTAAATGTTCTGTTTCCCTTCCATAGATCCAAGTTGCACTTATATATTGACAGGGGGTGAGCTTTGCTTTATATAGGCTTGGAGTCTGTTACAGAGCAATGGTATCCTCTGAGAGAGAAACTTATCCCTTCAAACCATTTTGATGTTGATGCAGACAGGGTTTGTTTAATAAATTAAATAAGTAGTAAGCTACTAAACAAATTTACCTCCCAACTACTGTATGATTGCATAATTTTAAGCAGTACACACAGATTGCCAAGTATTGAATCAACCACTGAGTCACAAGTACTCTAAAAATGCAAAGTTTATTTACAGTTAGTTTGTAGCATGGTCCAGCAATCATAATCACTAGAATCTGTAGCATCTTTATTGAAGATCTCTTTGCTTTTCTTAAAATATCTCTGGATTTCATGCAGTACAATACATACTTTACCATAAAGTATTACAATGATGGAAATCTTCCAAAAGTATACGTCAGTAAGATTAATTTTACATTCCAACGCTGCAATGCATATTGAATAATAATCCTGCAATGCTGCCATCAGATTAAACGTATACCATCGCATGATCTGCAGCTTCTTTAAAAACATTGTAGACCATCATCAGCTCCCCTGAAACTGCTTTCCCCTTTGGCATTCTAAATGCAACGTTATTCAATAGCTTAAAGCACCCTGTGTTTTAATTTATGTAAAATTTACAAGCTACTGTACTAATTTAAAACCAATGGAAGGTTGCCTTTTTACATCTAACAATAAATCCCTGAATTTATTTAGACTGAAATATCTGATAAAAAGCTTGCATATGTTATACATTTCTATATTGTTGTGGTAGGCTATAGTTGTCAAAAAAGTTCACTCAGCAGAATTTTGTGCCATGGAACTGGACTGTGCCACTGACAGAGTATATGTTAATAACAGCAGAGGTCATTTTACCTCCTGAGATCAGTTACTTAAAACACACTGGGCATGTAGAACATATTTACTTAATGAATATACAATATAAAGAGACTGACATTCAACCTCAAGACAGCCAAAAGTTGTAGGAATAAACTATATATTGTAGTTCGCATTTCTAATTAGTTTATATACCTAGGGACTTAATAACAAAAATATAGTATTCAAATTGTTTGCTCAACAGGGAAACTAGTGGCCTTAAAACTTGGTTATGAGCTCAGTCACAATTTCCAAAAATCATGAAACCCAGGACTAGTTTCTCTTTTTTTTTTTTTCCTCAACACACATGGTTGTGGTGAGGTTGGAGCAAGACAGATTCCTGTGCTTGTTCATTTTTCAAATTGCTTGCTCAGTTTCATTTTAATTACTATCCAAAGGCATTTGCATTGTGCCATATAAAAGCAATAGCCATATTTACCATGGCTGGTTGGCTTTCTGAGTTTTTGACCAAATATGAGGGGTTAAACACCTGTGGAGTTATTTTTCAGATGTAAGATGTTTCCAATTCATGACAGCTTGAAGGGCTGAGGTGGCAGATCTGTCCATAATTTGTCTCAAATCCTTGTGTGAAGGTGAATTCC